>NC_092872.1:5122500-5330000 GCF_028372415.1 Notamacropus eugenii | reverse complement strand
TCTTTTCCAAGCATTTTTCTAAAGACAACCCCCTGTGAAGAGCATTGACTCTGAGTCCAAGGACCTGGGTTCCAATCCTGCACTTGCTGATCTTCTGCATGCCCTTAGCTATGTCTCAGTCTCCTGATCTGTAAAATGCATTCACTAGCTGGCCTCTGAAGTCCCTTCCAGTCTAGATCTGTGATAGCCATATTATCCCAATTTTACAATTTTTGAAACTGAGGTTTATCAAGGTTGAAAAGGAAATTGTTTTGATCAAAGGTTCAGAGTTGGTAGGGACTTCAGAGGCTATCTGGCCCAAACTCTTTATTTTTACCAAGAGGGAAACTGAGCCCAGAGAGATTAAGTAATTTGCCCAAAATATCACAGATAGTAAGTAGCAGAGGTAAGATTTGAGCCTAGGTTGTCTGACTACAGAACCAATGCTTTTTCCACCGTGACACACTGAGAGGGCCCTGAGAGGATGTCCAGTCCAACCTTATCATCCTGATGAGTATCAGGCCACTGGACCCAGATGGCTCAGGAGAAGAAAGTGAGGCTGGTGACCTTGCACAGCTCTCCCTCACTCAAATCAAAGTCAGCTGCAAGTCATATCATCATCCTGATGTCATGGTCCTCTTCAAGAATGAAGGACAAACACAACCACCTAAACAGGAGCCCTAGTCCCAGTTATTCCATCTTGACTTCCCAGATAGAATGCCGGGCCTGGAGTCAGGAAGACTCATCTTTCTGAGTTCAAATCTGGCCTCAGACACTTAAGAGCTGGGTGACCCTGGGCAAGTCACTTAATGCTGTTTGCCTCAGTTTCCTCATCTGTAAAATGAGCTGAAGAAACAAACAGCAAATCACTCCAGTATCTTTGTCAAGAAAATCTTAAATGGAGTCACAAAGAGTTGAACGAAACTGAAAGGATTAAATGGCTCCAACCACTTCCCAGGACAGCTCTTTTGGACAGCTCTCATGGTTAGGAGATTGTTCCCAATATTCAGCTGACAAATCCCTTTCTGTACCTCCCTCTCCTCCCCCACCCTATTGCCCCTGGTTCTGCCCTCTGGGGCCGAACAGAACTGTTCTAATCCTCCCTCCTCCTGCCCATCCTTCAAGCACCTGGTCCCGTCCAAATCTCTTCTTCCAAGCCAAACATCCCCCTACCTCCGGTACCTCTAGAACAGGGGTTTTTAACCTGGGGTCCTTGGGAACTTGTACCTAAAAATATTTTGGCAGCTGAATTTAATAGAATTGGTTTCCTTTGAAATCTGCTTATTTTATTTTATGCATTGTAAAACATTCTTCTGAGAAGGGGCCCATGGGCTTCCCTGGTCCACCCAAGACCTCAGAGGCACAGAAAATGGAAGGATCTCTGATTTGGAACAGTGTTTTGAGCTCTCTCCTGATGCTGAAGTGGGTTGGGGTAGAGAAGACCCATCCTATTGTCAGTTTCTGTGATGGCCTCTTTTCCTAAGCTCTGCCCCACCCCACCCCCACCTCCGCTGGAATAAAACGATCTTCTCCTTTTTGGGTCCCTGCAGTGCTCTATTTACATCTTTGTTTAAGGCAGCCTGTGGTGGTGGTATATATTGTCAGGAAGACCTGGATTCACATCCTTCCACTATCTATGTGACCATAAGAAAGTCACCTGATTTCTCTGAGACTTGATTTTCTCATCTGTAAAACAAGGGGTCTGGACTACGTGGCCTCTGAGGTCCCTTTCAGTTTTAAATCTTTAATCCCGGGATTTCTTCCAGTTTGTCCAGGACCCCTCAGAAATGTGTGTGTTACCTGGGAGCTTGTTCTGTCGGTCTTTCGACATGACTCCATCTAAGCCATCATCAGAAAAGGAGGAAGAATCCTTCCCTGTCCCCGCCTGACGTATGACAACCTTTTCTTTGGATCTAATCCAAATTCCTGCTAATATGCCACTTTATTGAGAATGAAAGAAACTCTAGAGGTTGGGGATGGAGTGAGGGATGTCTTCATTTCCCCTTCGGTATGAGGATTCCACCGGCCCTCAGGGGCAGGGATGATGAAATGTGGACCAGTTAGGTGCTTTGAGATCATAAAATCACAGCATTTAGAACTGCAAGAGACATTCCTTTAACTCACTTCCTTTTTGACATGGTCAAACGAGGCCTGGAAAGGCCTTGAGAGGCTTGTCTAAAGGTACAGAGAACCAGGATTTGAATCTAGGTCTTCTGACTCAAAACCCAGGACTATGCTCGAGTGTAGACCTTCGGTCCGAGGTTGGGTAGAACAAGATATAAGGTGCTGTGTGAAGGATCCTAGACCCCCCTAGTTTTCATAAGAGGGTGCAGCTGGGCCCAGGGGGCTGAGAGAAGGAGAGAGAGAGAGAGAGAGAGAGAGAGAGAGAGAGAGAGAGAGAGAGAGAGAGAGAGAGAGAGAGAGAGAGAGAGAGAGAGAAAGGAAAGGAGGGGACCAGAATTGGAATGGGAAGCTGAAAGTCAAGGGTAATGGGGGCGAGGACTTGTGGGGTTTGATGGAAATGGGTCTTGGCTTGGTAAGGTAGGTTAGAGCCCCACACAGTTTCTAGCTCTACTAAGCAGGGAATGTGAGTTTGGGGAATGGTTCTCGAGGAGTCTTTCCCCTTCTCTGGGCTATGGCCTCTCTGGAACTAGTGACCTGTTGACCTCACAACACAGTCAGGAGCCCACAATGTATGTGCTAAGACTAGGTATTAGGACAGAGAAGTAGCAGCTTTGTTTGGAACCCAGATCAACACTGCCTGGGGACCTGTCCTAGCCTGCCCAGCTCTGGGGAGGGGAGGGGGGGGTGTCAAGGACTCAGGAGACCTGGTGGGACCTGGATTCCTCTCTCTCAGAAACCCAGGGAATGCCAGGGGCTCATGAACTCCTTAGCCAAGAGAGCTCTTCTGGGAATCCAAGCTTTCTTCTGGGAATCCAGGCTATGGACAAAGCCCAGACCTGGTCTGGCATGAACTGGGTGCAGGAGGTGGGAACAGGAGGAATTTGAAGGTGAGACATGACTTGTGCCTTTTAAGAGCCTCCAATCTGAGGGGAGTCTCTGGTCTGAGGGAGAGGCATAACCCCCCAGTCTCAGGGGAGAAAACAGCTATTTCACCAGATTTCTAGCCTAAGGGTGACTCAAGCTTCCTGCCCTTCCATGTCTGGTTTGGGTGGGTGGGGGTGGGGGTCAGATCAGACAGGACTCACCTAGCAGTGATTCTGAGAACCGTTACATAGCAATTCAGATAAACTCAGAACCAACAAAGGACTAAGTTGATAAGCGTTAGGAGATAAGGCTAGGTAAGTTTAGTCAAGAAAGGCTTCGTGGGAAGGAAGTAGATTCATGGTCAGATTTTGAAGGGACCTAAGGATATGGATTCTAGGGGGCCCTTCCAAGTAGACCAATAATCTATAAGAAAGAAAAGAAGTAAGGCCTCCTCTTTATCTGATGGGTCATTCGTCACTTCCCTGATGGAAGACATCCCCCAATGTTCTCCCGCTGGGGCCCTAAGAGCCCTCACCAGCTTCTGAGCCAAGCCTTCTGTGTCAGAATCACCGGTGCCCCTGGGTCTGAGGCCTGGGAGTCCGACCCTGCCTCCTATCTTCCCTCACCGACCCAGGGGTTCTGCAGTATTCTCACTACCCTTTGTGGTCCAGGAGGGGTGACTGAGGAGGGAAAGAGCCTTGCAGTCCCTGCTGTTCCCCCACCACAGGAGGCTGGACAGAGAGGAAAGTCAGGGACCTAAAGAGAGGGAGAATATACTCGGGGCAGGGGTGGGGAATGGTATCTACCTGTTGTTTAAGAATCAGCTTGGTCCTGGGCAAAGCAAAGGGTCTCAGAGTCAAACCCAAGTCTTGCCCAGATGACTGGAAAATGCAGCACTCTTTTCCCTACACCAGATTGTCTGCCTTCAAAGGCAGCAAGCAGCTTGGACTTGACTTTGGGAAGTAATCACCTCTGAGCTTTACAAGGTGTGTGACTTTGACCTCTCTAGGCCTCAGTTTCCCATTTGAGAAAAGTGCATTATAAACCTTAGAGCACTGTAAAAGTGGAAGCTGTTATTATTTGGACTTGCAGCTGACTGAAGCACATGTGTTCTAGAACCCCAATATTCAAGAATGTTACACTCTAAGAAATTCTCAAAGCAAGGCAATGGGAGTGTTTAGTGAGGAATAAGGGTCACTAGAACCCAGGATCCTTGCCTTCTGATGCCAAGGGAAGCTCAGAGGGCGACAGAGATTGCATCCTAGCCTGGGGACATTGGCAGAGCCCACAGCACCTGGCATTGCCTGCCCCCTGGGTGACAGCCCATGACCCTGGCCTCTCTTTGGACAGGGCTCCCTTCCTCTAGGGGCTGAGCCAGTCCAGGATGTCCTGTTAGAGTGGCCCTCCTGGCTTGACATTGCCTGGAGGAGTGGGGAGGGGGTGGGCATTTTGCCCAGGCACCTTCTGGGCATGGTCTGGGTGGAGCCCCCAAGGGGCCCCAGGCTGGCAATGGAAAAGGTACAAAGAGTTGTCCAGGCAATGGGGGCCAAAGCAGCTGTCCTTCTTCTGTTCCAGGCTGCCAGTCAAAGGCTGGCACTATTGGTCAGGGAAGATGGGCATGTTGCCGCCTGGGCCCCTTAGGAGAGGAAAGAGTGTTTTCAGGGCTTCTGTTTGGGATCTGAAGACTAGGGGGAGCAAAGATAGCCTTGGACACTGGGTCCTAGCCAAGGTGGGTAGAGGTGTCTTACTGCAGTGCCAGGTAATATGAGGACAAGTGTGTCCTTCTGTTTCCCCTTTCAGAAAGAATAGGAAAATATTAAGATCATAGGGTTTATAAATGGAAGGGCCTTAGGTATCACCAAGTCCAATGTCTTCATCTGGCAGATAAGGAAACTGAGGCCCAGAGAGTTTAAGTGGTTTGCTCAAAGTCACACAGCTACTAAGGAAGAAAAAAGTTGTTGGGAAAATGGATAGGGGTGCAGGGGGGAACTGACCCTATGGTGATGTCCAGGACTAAAGACTGAGCCTCATCAGAAATCAGATCTGACCAGCACCCCTTAGGACCTACAAAGTCTCCTATTTGAGGAAGTCATTCATCCCACATGAGATCAGGAAAGGAACCAGACATCCATGCTCTCTGCCACCCTCTCCCCCCAAGGTAGAGACAGCCCCTTCCCAGAGGAGGCAGAATTGCCCAGAGAGGGGGATGGGAGTGGAGGCTAGGCCTGACCAAGCTGCCAGCCTTAGCTCCTGCCAGCCCAGGAACAGTTTCCCAGAGCCCAGCTCCTGGTGCACAGAGGCTCTATTGTTCTGGATGCCAGTACAGCCCGGCTCCGGGTGCCCTCCCCAACTGCCTGCCGGGCCTTTCTTGGCGGGACCTCATTCTCTCCTGGTCACCCTCACCTCCCACTCCCCCCCCAGACCCAATGCCATGTCCAATCTACAACAGGTACTGAAACTACCCTGTGCCAGCCCCTAGGCAGAAGCATCAGGCTAGGTAGATTCCTCCTAGCCCTATCGATCAATTGATCAAGCAAGCATTTATTAAGCCCCTACAGCATACCAGAAGTTTTCCCAGAACCTTTTGCCCATCTAGGAAGAGCCCCTACTGTAGTTAATTCAGGAAGATCTTTCCTCCCAGGTCTCCTTAATTTGTGCCCCATGCCCTCCCCCCAGGCATCCCCAGAATTTTATTCCAAGTATCCAGGTGTTTGACCATCCAGACCCTCATGGGGTACAGGAATTCCCCTCCCCAAGCCACAGCATCACACAATCACAGAACTGGAAAGGGCCTCCAAGGGCATCTTGTCCAAGGTATATCTGGGACGTCTCAGACCTCCAGTGCTGGGGAGCCCTCTGCCTCTCAGAGCAGCGTGTCCCACTACAAGACACCTCTGATTGAAGGAAGTTTTTTCTGCTATCTGCTAAAGATCTCCACTCTGGCACCATTCATTGTTCCTAGTTCTATCTAATGGTTCCAAGGGAAACAAGTATCATCTTAGCCCCAGGGGCATGAGGGACAGTCACAGTATTTGGCACATAGTAGACACTTGATAAATGCTTGGTGATTGATGGATGAGTGAAGGTAGTGTCATCATAGTCAAGGATTTGGCAGGGGGCAAGGGGACCACGGCCTCTGGGAACGGAGATCTCTTCTGGAGCCTGAACCACTTTCTCAGGTAGTATCAGGTTGGATGCCACTATGGTGGCTGGGGGACTAACTCAGGGGACTAGTGTTGTGGAGAAGAGGAAAGAAAGCTATTACCAGAGTTAGACCTTACCCTGTGGTCATCCCTAGGACAGCCCGATGGGCATTTCTGCTCCCTCTCCAGCCTTAGAGGGGCAAGGTGGTTAACTTGAACTGTGGTTACAAAGAGAAGCCTGACAAGGCTAGTGGTGACTTAGTAAAGTCTAGGCTGGAACACTGACTTTTTCACTTCACTGCCTACTTGACTTTGGGCAAGTTGTTTCTGGTTCTGGGACATCAGTACGCTCAGCAAAATCCAGGAATTGGACCAGATGGCCTCTAAGATCCCTTTGTAGCTTACAGTTAGGGATCATTTTATTCTTTGTACTTTTATCCCCAATCCCTAGCTTAGCGCCTGGCACACAGTAGGAGCTTAATAAAGGTTTATTGAGTTGAGTTGAATTGATGGTCCTTGGTTTCCTCTAATGACCAACCCTCTTTTTCCCCTAAGAGATTCTACTTGCCTTGAAGACACGTGATCAGGACCAAAGGTTCTCACTCCCCTGCCGCACCCTTCTGTGCCCAGTCTAGCCATGAACCCCCCCGAGGTGCCCTCACAAACAGAGATGGTGGAACTGGTACCCAATGGCAAACATGTGGAAGGACTGTGCCCCGTGGCTTTGCCCGCTGTTGGAGTTGAAAGGTGAGTTCGTCATGAAGGGGGTGGTGGGGAAATCAACAGGGAATAAGGAAGAGATGTCAGGCAGCCATGCCCTACCCAGTTGCACATGGGGTTTTCTTCTTGACTCAGAGGGGAATGAATGGGGACACTATTCCTCCTTATGTCCACAGGTGTGAGAGTGGAAGACCCAACCACGGGGAAGCAGAGGGATTCCTACCCCAAAATGTCAACAAGGAGACACACTTCACAGATGTGAGCCCAGGACGGGGTGGATTGGAGATGAGCGGATCTGGGGGCTAGGGATGGAGGCTTTGGGGAGGACTTGGCCCAAGAATTGAGGGATGGGAAGTAGCCCCAGGGTTGGGAGACCAGGAAAGTCAGAGATAGAAAATGGTTGGGACCACAAGACAGAGTCATGGAGGAGGGTTTCAGATAGGTGGATGTGGGCCCTAGGGAGGAATAGGGATCCCACATAGGGCAGGGATGGGGGCTGAGACTAAACCCAGGAATCGGAGTTGAGAGTGGAGTCATGGATGAGAGATCTGGGAGGGATGGATGGTGGGCTTCAGGGAAAGCAAAGGCTTGAGAGAGTGTTCTCAGGATATTGTGGGGGGGGGCAAGAAAGGAAATGTTGGCTCAGGAGTTGTTGTCTGAGTGGAGGAGTGGGAAAAGAACTCCTAACACCCCCTCTCTCCCCACCTGTTTCTGCAGTTTGAAGGAAAGACTTCATTTGGAATGTCTGTGTTTAACCTCAGTAATGCTATCATGGGCAGCGGCATCCTGGGCCTGGCATATGCCATGGCCAACACTGGCATCCTGCTCTTCCTGTGAGTGCCCCAATGTCTTCTACATTGTCCCCCAAATGGCCTCTTCCCTCAGCCCTCTACCCGGAGCCCACAGGCATTTCTGCTATTGGAACCTAGCCTGGCCTGGCCTGACCCTAGTTTCTGGGACCCCTGACTGGAGCAGGGCCTGGGCAATCTGCCTGAACCAAAGGCAAGGGACAAGGAGACCATGGCCAAGGGATGGAAGCTAAGGGTGGTACTGAGGTTTCTGACTGAGGCAAGAATCATCCAGTGTTAACATAAGCAGCAGCTACAGCCCTAGCCTCAGCCACACCCCTGATGTCGTCTCCAGCCACTGCCCCCAACCAGACACGCGCGCACACACACACACACAGTGCTGGGCCCTGATCCTAGGCTGGGAGGCAGCAGGGCGGGGGAAGACAGTACACTGTCTCTGTGTCCATGCTGGGCTGTTTATTCCCAGAAAAGGTTTGGGATTTTTTTTTCTTTACCCTCAAATAAAAACAGACTAAAATAGGACTAGAGCAGTGAAAAACACGGGCTGATGAAAAAGCAAGCCACCTCCTGAGGCCCCCAGAGTGACCTGAGCTGCCTCCCTGGGCCAGGAGTCTATGTGGGCAGGCCTGTACCCATGCATCCCTATGTGTCTCTTCCTCTGTGAAGCTCTCTTTGCCTCACTCTCTGTGTTGAGGTGGGGATGTGTGTATCTGTGTGCCTAGTACATGTGCATGTGAACCCCACTGATCCTGACTCTACTATGGAAACTTGAACAAGTCATGTCTCTTTGAGCCTGGAAGATTAGATCAGGGGTTCTCACCTTAAGCTGTGAACTTGGTTTTAAAAAATGTTTTGATAACTATTTCAATAGAATTGGTTTTTCTGTGTAATTCTCAGCATTATTTTATAGATTTAGAAATACTGTTCTGAGAAGGGATCCGTAAGTTTTAACAGATACTGAAAAGGGAAAAAAGAGTTTCTGGGCCTTTGGACTATACCATCTCTGGCCTCTTTCAGCTTTAATCTTAAGATTGGTTGTGTGTGCATGTGTTTGCAGATTGTGTGTGTGTGTGTGTGTGTGTGTGTGTGTGTGTGTGTGTGATGCATTGGACGGAGAACGTGTTTTCATGCAAACTTTCTGGGTTTCCTAGCAGGGATGGGCTTCCCCGTACCTCCGGATTGCTGACTGGGTGTCTGTGCAGATGCCCCTTGGGAGACTCTCTCAAGGAGGGAGTCTGATCCTCCTTGTTCCTAGGCCCTGCCTATATGTAGGGGTGAGGGCTCCATTCAGCATCTTTCTTAGAGCCAGAAGAGACAGTAGGAAGGACAGTCATGACTCTAGCATGTAACTAAAAGTAGGTCCTTTGCTTCCTTCCCAGATTCCCACGTTGCCTTGCTAGCATTCTATCTAGACCACTTGCCTCAGTTTCCTCCCTCCCATTTAAAAATTTTTAAAATTTATTTTATTTTTAATTTATTCAATAAAACAAGCATTTCCATAACATAGTATAATAAAAAAAAAAGAGGTGATTGCTAAGCAGATGCTTTGGAAGCACATTCCTCCATCATCTCATCCCCAAAACAAAGGAAAGAGGGAAATTGCTAGGAGCTTTCCTGGGCACCAAGGGTGGGAATGAATCCCACACCTCCCCAGGCTCTCAGGTAGGAGGGGGAAAGAAGAACAGATGGGATTTAGGGCTGTGACAGTCTATCTTGTAGTATTGGGGAGACACAGGGGAGCCTGCCATCCCAGATGCACTCTATCCAAAGCCTGTCTCAAGCTAGGACCCTGCTGCTATCTTCCCAGAATTCTGGCATGCTCCAGTTGGAAGGGTACCGAGAAGGTACGATTTCCACTGAAAGGGCCTTAGAATTGCAGAATGGAGCAACTCAGAAGGTCCATAGAGACTGTCCAAGGCTACCCATGCCTGACTAGGGATCCTTTCATGACATCTTCCAACTTTGGATGTCGGGCCTCCAATAGCGGGGAAGCCTACCCACTACTTTCCAAGACAGCCCATTTCACTTTGGGAAAGCTCTATTAGCAAATTTTCCTTTCCTGTCAAATCTGAATCAGCCCCCTTCACCTTTTGCTGCAAGTTTTGTCCTTGGACCTCAAGAAGAACAAATCTAGTCCTTCCACATCTATGAAGAGCCCTTTGGCTAAGCATCCCTCGCTTCTGGTAATTATATGCCACACTAGGCTTGGAGTCAGATCTAAGTTCTGATTTGGCCTCCTACACTTAGGGGCTGCGTGACCCTGGGCAAGTTGTTTAACTTCTATGTGCCTCAGGTCCCTTAACTGTCAAATGAGGATAATAATAGCTCCTAATTCCCAGAGTCATCATGGGGATTCCCGTGTTTAGTACAAAGCTGGGCCCATAGTATGTGCTAAGAAATCCCCATTTCTTTTTTTCTAATCTTTTTAATACTCCACTCACACTGTTGCGGAGATGTGCTCTAGCTCGTCTCTTTCACATCCTTCCTTCCTCCCTCCTTCCCTCTCTCCCTTTCTTTTTTCTTTCTTCTTTTCTTTCCTTCTTCCCTTCCTTTCTTCTTTCCTTCCTTTATCCCTCCCTTCCTCCCTCCTCCTTCTCTGTCTCCCTTTTTACTTTTTCTTCTTTCTTTCCTTCTTTCCTTCCTTCTTTCCTCCCTTTCTCTTTCTTTCTTTCTTTCTTTCTCTCTTTCTTTCTTTCTTTCTTTCTTTCTTTCTTTCTTTCTTTCTTTCTCTCTCTCTCTCTCTCTCTCTCTCTCTCTCTCTCTCTCTCTCTCTCTCTTTCTCTTTCTCTCTCTCTCTCAGGTTAAGTGACTTGTCTAGGGTCATGCAGCTAGTAACTGAGGCCAAATGTAACTGAGGCCAAATTTGAACTCAGGTCCTCTTGACTCCAGGGCCCGTACTTCACCCACTGCACCACCTAGCTGCCAGCTTGTCCCTTACATAAAATGCAGTGCTCAGATTTGAACACAATGCTCCAGAGGCAGCCTGGACAGGGGCTAGGACAGTGAAATTATCTCATATTATCTCATACACCGCCTCTCAATGAAGTCTAGGCTAGGCGCCAGAGTTGGAGGGAGCCTCAGAACACAAGAGTCTGAGCTAGAAGAGTCCGGAAGACACTGGACACAGAATGCTGGAGTTGGGAGTTATCTAAAGCAATCTCTTTAGTTTGCTGATAAGGAAACTGAGGCTCAAAGAGAGAAAGGGACTTGGAGAGGCAGCATCCAATGTAGAGCCTGCATTCACTAGCTGAGTGGTGCTGAGCAAACCACTCCCCCTTTCTGGAGTCTCAGTTCCTCATCTGTGAAATGGGAAAGCAGTGCTCACAGTCCTTGCCTCACAGGGTGGTTGTGAGGAGACTGGTTTTTGTAGCTTGAAAAGTGTTATGGATATGCAAATGAGTATTTTTTGGTCCATGTGTGACTTCATCAATGTGAGGGACTTCCAGCATGGAAATTCCTTTCATTGATGCACATCAATAATCAGTCCCTCGTTTATGATCTTGGAGAGTTTCCTGGGGCACTGAGAGCTTATAAGGGACTTGGCCAGGGTCTTAAGGCAGGTATGTGTCAAGACTTAAACCCAATGCTGGCCCTCTATCCACTATGCCAGACTTCCTTTCTGAGTTATTCTCCTCATCTCCAACATCCAAGATCACACAGGAAGTTAGGGGCAGAACAAGGGTTAGATTTAGTTTTCTTTGCTTCCAGTCCAGAATTTTTCTTCCATTAGAAACAGCTAAGTGGTCCAGTGGTTAGAGCGCTGCATCTTGAGTTAGGAAGACAAGCTTAAATCCAGTCTCAGACACTGGTCAAGTCACTTAACTTCTGTCTTTCTCAGTTTCCTCATCTGTAAAATGGGGATAATGATAGCCCCTACCTCCCGGAGTTGGTGTGAAGATCAAATGAAACAGGCTTTGCAAACCTCAAAGGGCTATGTAAATGTTAGCTACGCTGAGAATTCTGCTTTCCCCTCCTGACAGTGCCCAAGCCTGGCTTGTTTCTCCCCCACTAATATCCCCTCTCTCTCCCAGATTCCTCCTCACCTGCGTGGCCCTACTCTCCAGCTATTCCATCCACTTGCTGCTCAAGTCTTCAGGGATTGTAGGTAAGAAAGCTCTTCTGAAAGCAAATCTGTACTGCCTCCAAAAAATCTTTAGGTGGGAAGACCCCAGGTCCAAACTTCAGGTACCAGGCCCTGATGGGAGGTTGGAGGGGTCAGACCTCACTTTTCCTGATGCCCTGCCTAAAGCCATCTCCCATACCCTCCAGGCATCCGGGCCTATGAACAGCTGGGCTATCGAGCCTTTGGGACACCAGGGAAACTGATGGCAGCAATAGCTATCACCCTACAGAACATCGGAGGTAAGAGAACAGGTGCCACTCCTATGCCCTGCTTCACTCACACCCTTTAGGCAAATAGCTTCATCTCCCTGAGCGGTGCTTCCCTGAAGTAGGCCCAGGAGACAGAGAGTGGGCAGTCACTAAGTCCTTGTGGCAATTTGGGCAAGGCCCTTTGAGCCTCAGTTTTACCATCTGTCAAATGGCAGGATTGGGTTAGATAATCTCTGAAGTCCTGGATTCGATTATCTGAAGTCCCTTCGATTCCCTTGCCTGGTTTATATGGTCTCCTGTGATCCTAGCAGGGTGGGGCGGGTGCTCACCTGGGGTTGCCCCCCATTCAAGTTAGGGCCACCCCTGGGGTTCTGTGACAACTTGATGGTGCCCAAGCCTGGGCCCATCTCCACTACCACCCCTACCACCACCACCACCACCATCACTACCATCACCCTGCCATCCCTCCCCCACTAATATTCCTATAATGCCATTGGGAAAGGAATGGGGAGCATGACTGACACTTCTCCTGCCACATTCCCCCAACTGCCCCATCTACCTCCTTCCCTAGCCATGTCCAGTTACCTGTACATCGTGAAATCTGAAGTGCCCCTGGTCATCCAAGCCTTCCTCAACCTACCAGAGAAAACCTCGTAAGAGTCATCCCTATTCCTAGCCTGAGAACCAGGGGACCAGGGGAGGGACAGCAGGGATGGTCCTCAGGGTGGGGAGGGGAAGTGGGGGTGCTGTAGAGGCCAAGGATGAGCCTGTCCTGAGAACCGAGGGGCTCTGGGAATGGAGAAGGGAAAAGGGGAGACCAGGAATCGTCCAGTCCCATAGGAGGGATGGATCCATACTGGAGAGGAGAGATGTGATATTCCTGAGTTGGAGAGGGATAAAGGTCTGTCATTAAGAACTCAAGAGTGTGGGGTCTGGCCCTGGCTGACATTCTATCGATACCCAGAAGGAGAGGGGGGTGTAGTGTTGAGGGAGGCCTTAGAGTTTTGATTCCCTCTAAAGGAAGGAGAAAGAGGTGTGGATATGACAGCCCAGGCCAGACTATTTCTAGGCCAGGACCTCCCCTTGGTCTGCTCAGCTCATTTGCTCCCAGGCTCACACCCTTGGGCCTGGGGCCATGAGCCAGGAATTCCCCACCCCTCCCCCTCACTGGGCTTCTCTCAGAGCCAGGTGCCACGCATGGGCCTGTCACTTTAAGGAAGCACAACTTGGTCCTGGTACTAGTTATTAATACTCCTGACGGCCTCTCTGTGCCCTTTCCCCTCCTCTGACGCTCTCCCTTACATTTCTACTCTTTCTTCTTCTTGATCCCTCCCCCTGCTCCTCCCTTCTGTGGCCTCTTATTGCCTGGGCCTAGCTTTGGAGAAGGAATCCCCAAAGAGTCAGTGCCTCTCTAGACCCTCAGCTCCTCTTCTCCTTTCTGCCCCACTTTCAGTGGGGGATATCAAGTTAAAGCTGAGGACTTCAGGACAAGAGTGAGGCAGCGTAACTAGATTTAGCATTGTTAGACCTGAATTGGCATCTCAGTTCTCTGCTCTCTGATTTTGTCATCTTGTGAAGACCCTTTCTTCTCTCTGGCCTCGGTTTCCCCATATATACAGTGAGGGAGGTTGGAATGCATGATAATGAAGGCTCCTTCAGCTGAAACATTCTGTGATCCAGGAATTCCAGAGTCTGCAGAAGGGCCTGCCTTTGGCCCATGGATAGATGCCCCTACTCTCTGTTCCCTTTGCTGCGGGGGTCGAGCAGGGAAGGGGAGGGGGCTGGGTGAGGCTTGTGGGAGCTAGGCCCAACAGCAGCTCCCCCACCCTCATGGGGGAAGGCGAAGGGGGAGGAGGAGGAGACGACTGGTCCAAGAAAGGGTGAGGTCAGGGAGAGGGTTTAGCTCTTAAGCCCCTGCTATTTTTAACTCAAGGCCTCTGGGGCTAAACCCCCCATAGCCCAGATTACACTCAGTGATGTAGGCCGTACATCTCTGCAGGCTACTGGGTCTAAGGCTCTGTTCCTGCCTGCACAAGGAGCCTTCCCCTGGACCTGGGAAGGGGACCTCAGAGGCCGTTCCCTTCCAGTGCTGGCTAAGTGAGGGTGGAGGACCAGCACATGCCCTTGGGGTGGGGGTAGGGATGGGGGAACAAAACACTGAACTGGGAGTGGGCTCCGGATGCCAGGAGATTCCTGAGGAGCAATACTCCTTCCCAAATCCTCATTCTCAGGCCCCTCCCAGGTCCTTCAACATCTCAGGGTCCCCAGCCTTGACCTCCCCCATCCATGTCCTGCAAGGGGGCTCATTTGGGCTGCTGGGGTCCACTGGGGGGGGCCGAATCCAGGGAGAAGGTCAAGGGAGCCAGGGCTCCTGGGGCGGGAAGCAAGGGATCCCCCCCTTCACATCAGGCATCCCTGAAGTTGGGGGCCACACATCTTCAGAGGCAGTTCTGACACCTTCTGTTCTATGCCCTCTCCTCCCCCTTCCCTCCAGGGATTGGTACATGAATGGGAACTACCTGGTGGTCCTGGTCTCAGTCACCATCATCCTGCCCTTGGCTTTGATGAGGCAGCTGGGTAAGAGGGGGAGAGAGGGTGGAGAAGTGAATGGGGCTGGGGTGAGGACAGAGGGATAAGCCTTCAGTTCTCACCCTCCCACCTCTACCCTTAGGCTACCTGGGCTATTCCAGCGGCTTCTCTCTCAGCTGCATGGTGTTCTTCCTGATTGCAGTGAGTGAGGCCCCCTGCACCCACCTCTGAGGTGGAATGGCTCCTATCTCCAGGGATCCCTGCTGTGAGGGGGGGGAGACATGGTCCTAACCTGTGGGAGACTCCAACAGCAGGGGGGGAATAACTCTGCCAGTTCTGCCAGTTCATTTCTGGGGAAGAGCAGGAAGTTAGGTGGTGATGGGTAAATTCTGAGCACCTGGGGCCAGACAATAGGGGCATTGCCAGCTGAGCATAGTGTGGGCTTCCATATGTTCCCATCACTGACTGTGAGCCTGTATTAGGCACTCAGTAGCATCCTTACCCTCCCAGGTCATCTACAAGAAGTTCCAGATCTCATGCCCACTGTCCACATTCTCTGCCAATGTGACGGGCAATACCAGCCATGTACAAATCATCATGAAGGATTCCTCGGGTGGGGACCCCCTCATCCAGGCCTCCAACCCTGAGAACTGTGCCCTCAGCTTCTTTACCCTCAATACACAGGTGTGCTGGGGCCAACTGGGGCCAGGTGGGTGGGTGCCAGCCCTCCAGGGTGGGGAGGGAGGGCCTTGGCACGCTGAGGTCCCTCACCTCCAGGGTCAGGGTTCTGTTTTATGCTCCGGCTGGGAATCCCTCAGGCAGGTGGGACAGGTCCACGCCGCCAAGGGCCAACAGTGCCTCCTGTTGTCCACAGACAGCATACACCATTCCAATCATGGCCTTCGCCTTCGTCTGCCACCCAGAGGTGCTACCCATCTACACAGAGCTCAGGGAGTGAGTATGATCAGGGTGAAATGGGAAGGATGCTGGATTTGAGGTCAGAAGACCTAGAATCAAATCCTGGCTTTGTTACTTCCTAAGTGACCTTGGGCAAGTCACTTAACCTTGGTAGGTTCCAATTTCCTCATCTCTAAATTGAGGGGGATGAACTAGAATGACTTCTGAATTTCTAGCTCTAAATCTGCATCCCTGTGACACTTCTGAGAGGCAGTGCGAAGGAATGGAAATACCCCTGATCCAAGAATGAAGGAAGCTCAGTTTGCACCCACACTCTTATTTATTAGCTCTAAGACTTTGACCAATTCCCTTTCCCTCCTAAATCTCCTCATTTGCAAAATCTGTGCTACCATGTTGCCATTCAAGAAGCAGTAGGCGATGATGGAAAAGCTCTAGACTAAGAAATAGGATAGCTAGATTTGAGCCCAGTCTCTTACTTACCAGCTGTGAGCAGAGCAAGTCCATTTTTCACCTCTGGGCCTCGATTTCCCCATATGTAAATTGAGGGCATTGGGGCAGGGGAATTGTAAGGGTCCTTCCAACTGTGACCCTTTTACGTTCCGTACCCAGCGGTCCTTTGGTTCTGATGTAGTGGACCAGATACTGGACTTAGAGTAAAAAGACCTGAGTTCAAAACCTTCCTCCAGATATGATCATGGTCAATCGCTTAACCTCTCTGAATCAGTTTCCTCATCCATACAGTTATTTTTCCTGTAAAATACCTTCCTCACAAGACTAAATAACATATAACGTATGTAAAACATAAGCCTGAAAGGAGGACATGTCTGTGGCAGTAATTATCATCATTCTAAGGACCTGATCTGCTGTGATATTTTGGAACTCCATAACATTTATATCTTGCTTCATCTGGCTCCTTCCTCGTCTTCAAGGGTAGACTTCCTTCCCTGGCATTGGCTATTTGGGGAAAAGGGAGAGCAGTCCCTGGTGTGAGAGGGGCCCCCTCCAGCTTAATCCAACTCTTGCTCCCCTACAGCCCCACTAAGCAGAAGATGCAGCACATATCCAACCTGTCCATTGCTGTCATGTATGTGATGTATTTCCTGGCTGCCCTCTTTGGCTACCTCACCTTCTATGGTATGAGAAAAGTAGGCAACAGGTCGGGTATAGAAGTCAGATTAGGATGTGGGTCCCCATGGGCTGGGGGAAAAGGATTCCAGGGGTCAGGGGCTATATTCCCCAAACCTAGGCAAGTCTTTGAGGCCAGGGATCAGTCAGTCAAGTGCTGGCGATCCCTGACCCAGGAGTCAGAGGCTGCATCCCTTAGACCTGGGTGGATCTGAGTGGCTTTGGGTTGATGCTGTTTCCTCCAGACTCAGATAGAAGCAGCAGGTGGGGAGCCGTGAAGCATGGGCTGTGTCCCAGTCCCAGACTAGGTTGGGTATAGGACACTGTGTGTCAGGAGTTATATCCCACAGATCGGGTGGAGTCGGAGCTCTTGCACACTTACAACAAAGTGGACCCCTTTGACGTGCTGATCCTGTGTGTCCGAGTGGCCGTGCTCACAGCTGTCACCCTCACTGTCCCCATTGTCCTTTTCCCGGTGAGTTGGCCCCAGTCCCTCAGGAAGAGGTTCAAAGATTATAAGCTCATAGCTCATAGAATCATAGATTCCGAGCTGAGCTTCACCAACCTTTGGCATACTCCTGGGACCCACCCGTATCGACACATTTCTTCTCAGTCTGAGGGGCTGCTTACTTCATGGGCCAACATATTGGAGGTCACTTAGTCCAGTCAGTTCATTTTACAGCTAAGGAAACTGAGGCTCAGAGAGGTTGTAACTTGTATAAGGACACACAGCTAGTAGGTGGCAGAGCCAGGATTTGGTCTCAGATCCTCTGACTCCAAATCAAGCATCCTTCATTTTTCACCATGATTTCATGCCCTTTCATGGGGTTGAGGGAAGAGACAGGGATAATGAAAAAGCCCTCCAGATTCTCAGGTGAGAAATTAGTTATGAAGGCTACAAAAACCAGCCCTGGAAAGCAGAGTTCTCTCTGCTGGGTTCTGCCCTAGAGTCAATGTGATAGAGTAAAAAGAACATAGAACCTTGGAGTCAAAAGACCTGTATTCAAATCCTGGTCTCCTACCATGAGACTTTCAAACAAGTGTCTGAACCTGTTTCCGCATTGGTAAAATAGAAGTAAAAACTCTTGAACAACCTAGTTTCAAAGGATTGCTATGAGGAAAGTACTTCATAAACATGTAAATGTCAGAGAAAAGGTGTGTTTCCTTTTCACTCCATCCCACCGAGCCTAGCTAATACGTAGAGTGGGAACAATGCTTACATGACCTTTCTTGGAGATTGTGACATCTATGAAGGAAGCACTTTGTCAACCTTGCTTCACTCCAGAACTGGGAACTCCAAGGGAGTGGAGTTACAGCTCCCCCCGCCCTTGGGAGGGCCAAGCCTGCGTGCTTAGCAATTACGTTTCCTCTCTCCCATCTCCCACTCTTAGGTACGGAGGGCCATCCAGCAGATGCTGTTCCAGGACAAAGAGTTCAGCTGGCTTCGGCACACACTCATCGCTGTCATCCTACTGACCTTTATCAACCTGTTAGTCATCTTTGCCCCCAACATCCTGGGCATCTTCGGAATCATTGGTGAGAATCCTAGCCCCTGCCAGCCAACAGCCTCTGGGAGAGCAGAGGAAGCCTAGAATGGGTAGATCCTCCTGAGCCCCCCAACCTTTGGCTGCTCCCGGGACCCACCCATCTCAACACATTTCTTCTCAGTCTGAGGGGTTGCTCACTAAATGGGCCCATTAGCGCATATCAGCATTGTCTCTTTCAATAAGTAACTCATTATTTCTGTTTTGACCGTTTGATCCCAACACTAACTGTTGACTTTTAATCCTCTTTGAGGTCCTTAGAGACCCAAATAGAGCAGATTAATTAAAAAAAAACAAACCTAAAACATACAGCTGATAAACAAAGCATCAGCACAACCAAGATTAGAGCAGCGTGTTGGGAAAAAGGGTTGCACAGAGTCAGAGAACTTGGGTTAGAAAATGGCCTCTGCCTCCGCTTATCTATCGGTGTGACCTTAGGCAAGTCACTGCCTCTCCTGGTAGCTGGGCTTCCCGTCTTTCACAATGAGGAGTTTCTAAGAAATGATTGTCTGCAGCCCTGGGAACATCAGCCAGAAGAGAGTCCCTGCTCCCTTTGCTGGCCCGCTGAGATTCTAATGGCTCCCAACATTATCTCTTCTCCTAGGCGCCACCTCGGCACCCTGTCTCATCTTCATCTTTCCAGCAATCTTCTATATCCGAATTGTGCCCAAGGACAAAGAGCCGCTGAAGTCCACTCCCAAAATATTGGTACATAACTGTCACCCCCAGCAGGAGTCTCCAAGGATAGTGTGGTCCTGAATTGAGCAAGGGAGGAAAGGGATTGCACCTATGGAAGTACCTCAGGCCCTCAGTCAGAGTCCCCAGCCTGTATAGACATGACTGGGGTTCTAAGCTCGGAGGGGACAGGGCCTCCTCCAAGTCTTCTGCCCCCGTGACCCCTTCCTTTTTCTACCTACAGGCCGCGTGCTTTGCAGGGTTAGGTGTTCTCATGATGACCATGAGCCTGAGTTTTATCATCATGGACTGGATCTCTGGGAACAGCAAAAGTGGTGGCAACCACTAGAACCCAGCACGGCCTGGGCTCGGCCCTCACCACCCACCGGTGCCATTACCTTCCAGGACTGCTAAGCTGCCAGGCCCTCGGCTGGTGGGGGGTGGAGGAAGGAAGGACATTTTTCACTCTGTGTGTTTTTGTCTTTAAGTGTTATTATCCTTGTTGAGGATCTTTTTTTTTTTTTTTTTTAAAGAGGGTGGGACCAGGTCTTATACGGGGTAGAACTGGAGAGGCTAGGACATTGGGTTCCCTCTAAGAGGCATGGGGACCTCAGAGGCCAGGCTTTAGGCATCCTTCATCTTCCCTCCCGTGGTCTGGGGAGGGCTGATGCCTCGTAGGATATCCCCTGGTTGTCTCCACCACTGACTGCTCCCCCGGAGGGGTGAAGCTCATCAGGGGACAGCCCCTGTGCTCTCTGAAAGGACCCAGTGATTCTTCAGCAAAAATGCTCCTGAGTTCCTGGGTTCCCAGGCCTCCTCTCTTGTCTGCTGGACAAAGGCACCTTCCACCCTGTCACCATGTGCCCCCTTCTGTGTAGGGTCTAGAAACCAGTTTGTAGGGGATGGGAGGGAGATGACTAGTGTCCAGAGACTCTTTCCTGGCCCTCTTTGTTTCTCATCACTGGAATTGAGGAGAATCCTATTTGGAAAATCTGAAGTTGAGCCCTTGCTAGACAGAGCTAGGAAAAGGTTAGTTACCTCCAGCCAACACCTCATGTGGACGTTGGGAGAAAAATGTGTTTCCATCTCACCTCTGAGCCATCCTGATGCCCCCAATGTCACCATCGGTAAGGGGATTCTGTGGAATGGGAAAGGAAGAATCATGGGATGGGGGAATCTCTGGTGGGAGACATGCTCTCTGCCCTCCCTCTAAGGGCTGCCTCCTACTCTAATCTTGAATTTGCCCTTCCCCAAGATGGCTCCTCATCACTCTTCCTGCAGGGGTCAGGGGCAGAGGGCTTGGCCCACCATAGCTGTCCCCTTAACCTTGAAGGGGGTGGGATCTGGACACCCCTGCAAGAGCTTCTTCTGGCTCCCCCTTCCCACTCTCATGTACACTGATTCTCCCTCCCCAGTCAATGCTGCTCTCCGCTGGCAGGATGAGGTCTGTGGCCAGACTCTCCCCTTTGTTTTAGGAAAGTTGTAGCCTCTGCTGTACCTCAAACCAAGCTAGGTAAACCAGGACCATGGCTGGCTTCAGAGGCTCATCTGACTCTACTGGATCTGCATGACAGGGAAAGACCAGGCTCCTGGCAGACACCCCTACACCAGTCACTCTGCTGTACCATAACATCCCAATTCTGACTGGTTGGCACCTTATGATTGGGAGTGGGGGAAAAATTGAAACACTGAGCTGAGAGTCTGAAATTAGATTGGCTGTGGTTAATTCTGGAGGAGGGGGTACCTAAGGTACCTAGGGGTAACATGTGAGACAAAGACTTTTTAAGAAATACCATCCAGGAAATCCTTCTGTCTATATTCTGGGATGTGTCTGGACTGCCTGGTAGCCAAGTAATACAAATCCCTGAGTGTGTTACCTGGTGGATCACTCAGGCCCAGGAGGCAAGACAGGGGATGAGCAGAGAGAAAAGACAGCTCTTAGTTTTGAACAGGTTCTAGTGCCCAGGTATTGGAGGCCTCAGCAGGGGAAAGTATCGAGAGTTTTGGATTTTCAAAGCCATCCCCCTTTCTCTGTCGCACAACCCTGCCACCCTGGGAGGGAGAATCCCCTGCCTAGGCTTAAGCTGAGAGGTGGGAAGTTGAGAGAGTGTTTGGTGCCAGCCCGTTCCAAAGGCATCGGAAGCAGCATGAAGAGAGGAATAGCCTTCAGGGTGGGAGCTGGCAGCTTTCAGCCGGAAGCCCCTTTCCCTCACACCTCCCCAATCCCTGAGGGAGGGGAGTGAGGAGTGGGCTGAGGAGACGTGAGGTGCATTTCCCTTGAGTTCAGGACAAGCCTTGTGAGCCAAGCTCTGGCTTTGGAGAAACTCAGGCCATGGAGAGGCCTCCCCAACAGGGAGGTGGGAAATGTTGGGGGGAGTAGAAACGAGCTCCCTCCCCACCACTCCTCCAGGCCCCCAGAAGGCCTGAGGCTCAGCGAGTTTGGCTCCCTGCTGGGCAGGCCATGAGAGGGACCAATGCCCTCCCTCACAGGTTGCATCTCCAATCCTCTATCCAAGTGAGCTCCAAGCTTGGAAAAAGTGAAATTCAGCCCCCCACTGACACACCACAGACCTTCTTAAGAGTAATAAAAGGTGATGAAAGCTGAAGTTAACTGAGACTGTTCTGTGGACCCTGGACTGACACCCACTTCAAGGATGGGGCCAAAGTCAGGCATAGCAGGAGACTGGCAGAAGGTCTGAGGAGGGGGCAATGCCACTGCCAGCCTGGTTGGTGTTAAGGTCTTGTTCTTCAAAGAGGCAAGAAACTCAACTGTTGAGGGGTGGGGGTGGGAGGGGATGTACAGGGCCCTCAGAGCCAGGCCCCATGTATGCATCAGTCTATGGATATGGGCACAGGAGCCAGGAATCTCAGAGATGCTCACGTTCAGGTCTCAAGCACAAATCCAGGAAGCAGGCTTCTGTGGATAATTTAATTTCTGAGTCCCCCTGAATTGCCCACTCCCAGCCTCCAGCTCTCCTGCCTGGCCTGGCCCTGGGCCACCCTCTCCCAGGGGCAGAGACAGCCCCAGGAGCTGGCACCAGGCTCTAATTAGAGCCCGGGTACTGGGCGCCACAAAGGGGCCTTGGGGCACCTGTCAGTTAAGGGGGCAGAGGAAAAGGCAACAGGAAAAATCCAGTTTGAGCCTTGTTGGATGGCTGCCAGCTGGGGAAATCCCAAAAGAAAGGCCTTCTCAGGGCCCTGATGATGGCTTCGGCCCAAGGAAGTTCTGGCAGGAAGGGTACGGGACCATCTGTGTGGGAGGGCCTTCCCTGGGGGGCCTGAGGCTGGTAGGCACTATTCTCAGTGGTGACCCTCAGGTAAATCCTTTCCTTCATGAATTACCCCAACTCCTCCTAGGTCTCAGGGCCCCATTTGAGAAGGATTTGAGTGCCAAGATGGAATGGTACGGTAGAGAATCAAGAACGCCTGCGTTCAAAAGTCCCTCTGATGATGTGTGAACGAGGGCAAGTTAACAACCTCTCTGGACCTCGGTTTCTTCAGGTTTCAAATGAGATGGTATTTACTTTGAGAACTTTTAAACTCGATGTAAATAAAAAAGGGGGAGGAATAAATAATACAGCCTTCTCTCTGTCGTCTCTCTGTCCCTCTGGTCTCTTCTCTCCGTCTGTCTGTCTCTCTCTCTCTTCTGTCTGTCTCTCATTCTCTTTCTGTCTCTCTGGTCTCTTTGTCTCTCGTTCTCTCTCTCTGTCTCTCTGGTCTCTTCTCTCTGTCTGTCTCTCATTCTCTCTCTTCCCCCTCCCCCATTCCCCACTTTGAGAAAGGTGTCATGTCAGGGGAATGGAGCAAAGGCAATTTTAATTCCAGGGCAGCACTGCTGTTACCAGCGTATCCTGACCCTTACCACCTTGTAAATATTGGGCAGCAACATCTCTGGGACCCCTGGAGGTCCTCAGATCTGGCCTTGTGCAGTCAGCTTCATGAGGCCTTGGACAAATCTCCTCCCTTCTCTGAGTCTCAGTTTCCTCAACTGTAAATTTAAAGAAGAGGCCTAGATAATCTGGAGTGAGGGTGAGGGAGGGCACCTCAGATGGTAAGGGATCTGGAGTCAGTGCCATGTAAACATCAGACAAAGGAACTGAGGCTCTTCAGCCTAGAGAAATGACTCATGAGGGAGGGGAAGGGTGGAAGATGGGCACAAAACCAATGTACTGTTACATTCATTTGTGTAGCAGAAACATTAATTAGACTTAAACTTTTTGGTGCTAGCAATCAGACTTTATTAATTGAATGCATGTCAGTGTCAGTCTACATTATCTGTAAGACAGCGCAAACATCAACCCCACCTAGAACAAATCTCTAATTTCCTGGGGTTCCAGTAAATAGGTCTCATACTGGGACTCAGCGACAAGATTCCCTCTCTGCCCACTCAGAGGTTGTGTACCTCCCTTAGAGGAAGAGGTCCGACAAGTCACAGTCTGTCCACCAGCCCTACCCAAAAGCAAACATTAGGTATGCTTGAGTCTCAAGGATGCAAGTAGGGTAAGAGCCAATCTCTATTGACATGCATGACCAGACCAAAGGCTCAAGATCTGGGAAGTCAGAGGCGGGGAGGTAGTTCTTACAATATAGCTGTGGGTGTCAGCTGGTTACACTCTAGTTCTGATCTGAGGGCAGTGACCTGATTTGTTCACTAATTAATTTGATTGATGCCTGATGTAAACTAATAATGGCGTTGTTTACCAAATTTTCCCATTGGTGGTCTGTCCTATCACAGTGTCTCATGTGTTTACTAGTTGTTTGTGAACACCACATGTTGTTTACCAATCTTTACCAAGAGAAGCTGTGCGTATCTTAATATTGAAAAACAAGTTATGAAAAACAAATAGCAAAACACTTCACAAAATGGTGACCTAATATAAGATGGAGTCAGTTACATGAAAGCAACAAACTTATCCTCACTCACAAGGAAAGGGAAGACCTAATCTCAATCTTCAAGCTTCTAAAAAGCTGTCACATCAGAAAAGGATCGCACTGGTTCTATTTGGCCCCAGACGGAACTACGGACAAAGGGTTGGGGTTACAAAGTGGTAGATTTAGGTTTTAGACTTGATATAAAAATAAGGGAAAACTTCTTAATGTTAAGAATTGTCCGTAGAGCAACTGAGAGCCAAGGTATAGAGGGAATGGACACAAATACGTAAAGTTACAAGCCATTCTCTGAAAGATAAGTGATTGAAAAGACATGAACAAACCAGCGAGAATGACTTCATGGATAGAGTGCCGCACTCGATATCAGGAAGAATTGGACCAGAATCCTCTAACATTTACTCAAACTGTGACCCCAGGCGAGCAACTGAAACTCTGACTTAGATTCCTTAGTTGTAAAATGAGGGGATGGTACTAACTAGCTTCCAACACCCCCCTCCAACTTGAAATCTGTGAGCCTGTGGACAATGTTCAAAGGAAACGTTACAACTATTAACAGCCATATGAAGCAATGTTCCAAATCACTAAGGAGACAAATACAAATTAAAACAAGCTTGCGATTTCAGCTCACACCCATTAAATTACAAAGGACTGAAACAGTGTTGTTGGAAGAGAGGCACATTGGTCTATTTTTCATAGAACTGTGAATTGGTCTAACCATTCTGGAAAACAACTCAGAGCTATTTTGGGAAAGGTACTAAATCGTTCTTACCTTTTAAATAATGATTGCACTGTCAGGCATATACCTCAGGGAGTTCAGAGACAAAAAGACTATATATAGATATGCATATATACATACATATATATATACATACATAAATTACACACATATATATGTATGTGTCCATATATACAAATGCATATATGCATATATGTACACACATATTTATATGTAGATATATACATATATATATTTTATAGATCTATCTCAAAGTATTTGTGGAAGAATTTTTGTGGTAGCAACAAAACCAGAAACAAAATGGATGCCTATTGATTGGGGAGTGACTGCACAAATTGGATTATATTAATGTTATGGAAAATGGGCAGCTAGGTAGTTAGCCAGCCAAGCCTGGAATCAGGAAGACTCATCTTCCCGAGTTCAAATCTGGCCTCAGACTCTTACTAGGTGTGTGACCCTGGGTAAGTCACTTAACCCTGTTTGCTTTAGTTTCCTCATCTATAAAATGAGACGGAGAAGGAAATGGCAAACCATTCCAGTATCTCTGCCAAGAAAACCCCAAAAGGGTCACAGTGAACTGGACACGACTGAAATAACTCAGCAACAGCTTTATGGAATGTTCTTGACTCAAAAGAAATGGTGAAGAGAAGGGATTCAAAGAAGCATGGGAAGACCTCCCTGCCTACATGAACTGATGCAGGGCAAAGTGAAGAGAACCGAGAGATGAGGATACACCGGGACGATAACAATTAAAATGAAAACAACCCAGAAAAGTGGCTGAATTCAGATGAATTGTAATGAACAGTCTTTGCCCCTGAGAACAAATGAGGAAACATTGTTTCTTTTGGTAGAGAGGTGAGAATATAGATACACAATGTTGCACTTGTTGGCAGCCATCAGTTGCCATGCGATCTATGTCTCCATTGTTTGTCTTTGTTATTAGGAAGGCTTCGATGTGGGATGCTATGTTAGGAAATTTATTTTTGTTTTTTGAGGTAAGGCTTTGCAGGTCTTCAAGCAGGGGCCAGACAGTTCTTTGTCAACGTTACAGAGCATACTCCCTTTCCTGAATAGATAGATTATATTAGCTGCCTTCTGAGGTCTCTTCCAGTATTCGGTATTCTACGTTCAAAGGATCCTTTCAGCTCAGACATTCGACAATTCAGATATTTGCCAGCCACGCCAGAGGCCAGGTCTTTTGTGACAGAGATATTATATATTATTATATGAACATATATTTATATGTCACAAATAAATATATAACTATATTATTATATGAATATATTTCTATACCACACACAAATATATAACGATATATTCATAAATAGATAGCTGTTAGAACATATTGATGTCACACAAAACTATATAACTACATATTATCATATAACTACATATTTAGATATCACACGTGAATATGTAACTATATATTATATTTATATATTACACACAACAAATAACTGTATATTTATATGTGACATACAAATAATAACCAAATGTTATTATATGTTTGCCTCAATTTAGAGAGAGGGAAACAGGTCGCCCATAACAAACACCCAGCAATGAGCTCTTGGATAGGACGGGGGTTAAAGAAGGCCTTTCTCCAGCTCACAAAGCAGGGCTTTGCTTACAGTAGCTTGTTCTTCCGCCAGTACCTTGAAATTCTGGAAGCTCACATTCTTTAAAGGAAATCCAGCTGGTATGCACACAAGTACGTATGAGACAATCTGAGAAAGAGGGAGAGCGTTTGCAGACCAAAGAAGACCTCGCTCGTCTCGATCTCACCACAGAATCGGACGCTGTTGAACACTCACTTCCCTGAAATCCACCGCTCGCTCTCTCCTTGTTCTCCTCCTACCTCTCTGACCATTCCTTGGAGTCTTTTGCTATATCATCGTCTCATCCCCTAGTGGTGAATGTCTCCCCAAAGCTCTCTTCTTTTCCTTCTCTATGTCCTCAGCAAACTAATCGGCTCCCATAATTTCCGTACAGATGACTCCCAGATTTATGTATTCAATTCAATCCAATAAGCAAATAAGTGCTGGCTATTGTGAAGTCCTCTAGGAATGTATAGAGTGGAAAGAGAATTTGACCTCAAAGTCAGGAAGACCTGAATTCAAGTCCCACATCTGAGGAATACTGGCTGTGGGACCTCGGGCAAGTCAGAGCTCTAGAAATTGTGGAAAGGGCACCAAGGCACTTTGGTAGAAGGCGTTTCTTCATCTGAGAGTTTCCTATACCAAAGGTATTAAACTCAAATAGAAAGGATCCCTGATGGCCTCATATGGACTTAGAAAACCACCAATGATCATTATCTATGCTGTATTATCTTTTATTTATGTTGTCAGACCTTTACCAATTATATTTTAATCTTATTTGGGCAGTCTCAAGAGTTTTGCCTGAAGCTGGCATTTGACACCTTCACTCTATACCACGGAAATCAGAGACCCAGCACCTCCCCTTCTCTTCATTGCCTATGACTATAACTTGAAAACTGTAGCTGTTTAATAAATACTTAGAATATAGGGTCATAGATCTGGAATGAGAAGGACTTTCTGAAGTCCTTGGTCATGCCCTCCAACCTCCGAATGACTTTTCCACAGTCACACAAGTCATAGGCTTCTGAGCTGACCTGGATTCTGGCTAGTCAAATTAACCATGATGGTTGCGTGGGAAGAAGCAACATATCCAAGCTCCCCCTTATAACCACTCCACAAGGGCCTAGAAAGCACATCGGACTGAGTCCTAACCAGGAAATTCAAGAAAAAAAATTAAGGTGAGTCATTTTTTTCAAAATAGGTCAACAAAGGGAGAGAGAAAGGTCTGAAGATACAGGGGACAGTGTCTATCCAGGAGGGTGCTTTGGGAGCTGAACAAGGACCCATGGCTACTCCCTAAAGCAAATCAACTTCCCAGACCTGATTCAAAGGGGCATAGCACTAAGAAGAGAGTAGGAACAGGTGTTGATGGGTAACTGTTGCTCCTAGCCCAGAGCTGGATTTCAGTTCTGAGGAAGGAATTGAGCTAAGACTGGTGGACGTGGGCAAGGATCCTGGGCTGAGGCTGTGTTTTGGGCAAGAAGTAGGAACAAAAATGAGGAATATTTGTGTGGCTCTGATCCCAGGAATGAAACGAGGTCCCAGATCTGGCCCCTGGCCCAGTCTGAAGCCTACAGCAGAAAACCAGGGCAGGAATCTCAGATTTAAGAGGGAAACTTCATTTATATCCCTCTAAACCTTCCAGCTAACAACAGTCTGCTGGAGCCCCCAAACCAGGGATAAGCCCACAGTTATATTGCTCAGACCCAAACCTAGGTCAGGAACTTGTAAAACTCAGCCCAGGAAAGTAGCAATTAGACTTTTCCCTGGGAAGACTGCTTTAAATGCAATGAAAGTTTTCAGGTTCCTAGTGTGAATTGTCTTTGAAATTCTTGAAGAAAATCTAACACTAAATACCTAGAGAAATCTGCAGCAGAACTCAAGAGAACACAAAACAGGACCAAGCATAGAAGTACGCAGAGTTTGGTCTTAACAAAAGTCTGAAATTAAGACGTAAGACTGGAAGAATGAATTAACAAAAACAAAATCCCATCATAAAGAACTGTTATGGCAATAGAGATATTCAAGACAAAAAAAATCAGAAATAAAGATGACCCCAAATATAGTCAAGCAAAGCCTCAAAGAAAAGCATAAATTAGGGACAAGTTCAATTAGAATTTCTGGGAGAAATGAAGCCAAAAGTTTTTTTGAAAGAGATAAAATAATTTTGTAAATAAAATGGGAGCACTAGAGGAAAAAAAACAGGGAAAAAAATGAGAGATGTAGAATAAAGTCTTGGGAAAAGAATTAAAAGCTTAGTAAGCTTCTTCTTAGAAGAGATACAAAACCCTACCCAACCTTGAAAATTAGACAGGGCCATTAAAAATTAAAATTAAAATGAACCAAATAGAAGCTAATGACTCCATGAGACAATGAGAACTATTGTGGTTGATGTTATTCATTTTCAAAGAGGACCAATGACATCCCAGGGCAATTTTTTGACTTGGGTCATGAAATGGATTTAAGTGAGGCAGTTGCACAGTCATCAGCTTGACTTTCTTTTCTTAAGTCATTGAAGTCCAGTGCAAGACAGAAGTCAGGACAACTGGCAATGGCCCTGATACGGTGGATCAATTTGGTGTCTTTGAAGTCTGACCAAACTCTAAGTGCTCCATAGCATCTGCTTCAGCCATCTTCATGACTGTTAGGACAAATTGTTTTCATCTGCCCATTCTGCCAATGGAAGTCTTCACCTGCGTGGGGTAAACATCCTTCTAACTCAATGACATTGTCATTTATCCTCAACCTGGTTTAGCCCATCTGTGGAGACAGGTTTTTACCGGGGTATGGCCGCTGTACATGCTACAGCTTTTTGAAGCCATAGGTGAAAAGGTGAACACCAAAGATGAATGAACAGCCCTGAAAAGGATTTGGCAAGCCCTCATACCAGAAGCACTTGTCTTCTCATCCCATACACCCCATAAGAACTATTAAAACAAAGTCAAAAGACTGGGGAGAAAAAGGAGAAAATGTAAGGTATCTTACATCAAAGACGACTTAAATGGAAAACAGATCAAGAAGAGAAAATTTAAGACTCAGTAAACTGTCTAAAAGCCATGACAGAGAGAGAGAGGGAGAGGGAGAGGGGCAGAGAGAGAGAGAGAGAGAGAGAGAGAGAGAGAGAGAGAGGACAGGAGAGAATGAGAGAGAGAGAGAGAGAGGGAGGGAGAGAGAAATCTTAACAGAAAATTGCTAAGATCTCTCAGAACCAGAGGACAATGTGAAAATAGAAAGAATCCACTGGTGGCCTCTAGAAAGAAATCTCCAAAATGAAAATTCCTAGGAACATTATAGCCAGAATCCAGAGCTTCCAGTCAAAGGGAAAAAATACTTCAAGCAGCCAGAAAGAAATGATTGAAGTATTAAAGAACCACAGTCAGGATCACACAAGATTTAGCAGTTGTCAATATAAAGAAGCAGAGAGCTTGGAACGTGATATTCCAAAAGGCAAAAGACATAAATTTACAACCAAGAATAACTTACCCAGGAAAACTGAGTATAATCCTGAGTATAAAGGTCCTTTAATGAAATATAAAACATCCAAGGATTCCTGATGGAAAAAAAACTGAGTAGAAACTTTGGAGTACAATCATAGGAGTATTATAAAGATGATACAGAAAAAAATAAATATGAATGACCAAGCATAAAGGACTAAAGAAGAATGAAGCACTTACATTCTAACAGGGAGAGATGATACAAGCATCTCCTCAGAACCTATCATTAGGGTTCATGGAGTGAGTTAAGTAAGACAGAGAGTCTGAGAGTAGTTGGTTGGCTCCAATGATTTCTTTAAAAAGAAAGGAAGAGAGAGGAAAAAGGAATTCACTAACTGGAAAAAAAAAAGGGAGAGGAAGAGTGGGAGGAAATTATTTCATATAATTAGATATGCAAGTAGAACACTATACAAACAACGAGGGAAGGATGGGCATGAGGGTGACACTCGAACCTCACTTTTATTTGAATAGGTCAAAGGAGAGAAGAATACATACACAGTTGAGTGCAAAAATGCATTTTACTCAAGAGAGAACCTGGAGGAAAATGGAAGAGGAGTGCAGAATAAAAGACAGGAGAGATTCAGGGACAGACCAGTTATAAGCAAAAAACAATTTTCACCACAGAGAGTGAATTGCAAAATGGAAAAGGAAAGAAAGAAGGATAAGAACCTGTGGTTGGGCTCTGGGAAAGGGAAAGAGAAGAAGGTTTGGGGGTAGAAGCAGAATGCATAAAAATTAGAACACTGATGCCAAAAACATTCCTCTCTCACTACCTTTTTCTTTATAAAGCAAGGCAGGAAACAAAGAGGGAGACATATAAAAGAACAGGATGGAGGAAAATACACAATGTGGATGTGTTGCCATGAATGCGAATGGGATGAATTCACCCGCAAAACAAAAAGGGATAGTAGGATGGACTAGAAAACAGAATCTAATAATATATTGTTTATAAGAAATATACTTGACACATAAAGATTCAGAATAGAGTTCCAATAAGATTCTGGAACAAAATCTATTATGCTTCAGCTGAAGTTAAAAAAATAATCAAGGGTAGTGGTCATGATCTCAGACAAGGCAACAGCAAAGATAAACTTGATCAAAAGAGATAAGCAGGATTCATTCCTGTTCAATTCCTTCATTCATGAAGGCCTGAGAATTTCAATAATTTGCCCACTGCCACACAGATATGAAGTATCAGGGCTGGGATTCAAGTCAAGTCCTCTGACTCCAAAGCCACTACATTCCACTATATCCAAATTGCAGAACATCAGAAGTAGAAGTATCTTTAGGACAAAAATGTCCAATCTAGAGGAGATCTTAGAATGTTAGAGCTAGAAGAAGCTTTAGAATATACAGGACCAATGCTGGAAGTGATTGTAGTATTAACTCATATAGTCTAAGCAGTTCATTTTACAAATAAGGAAACTATGGCCTAGAGAAATGGAAGTGACTTGCCCAAGGTCATACAATCAAGTTCATAACAGAGTCACAACTGAAAAGCAGGCCTTCTGTCTCCCCATGGTCTTTCTACCAATAACTAACTAATTATTCACTAGGGCAAGCCCCTTCGTTTCTCTGGACCTGTTTCCCCACTCATAAAATGAGGACGTTGGATTAGATCAGAGAATTTTAATCCTTTTCATGTGCCAGGGCCTCTTGGCAGGTTGATAGCCTATGGACCCCTACTCAGAATGTCTTAAATGTATGTAAAATAAAAAAAACATGAAATTACAAAGAAAACAGACTATACTGAAGTAGTCATCCAAATATTTTCTAAAAACAAGTTCATAGGTCACAGGTTCAGAACTCCTAGATTAAATGGTCTCTCGGAACCCATCTAGAAAGAAAACTCAGGGTAATTTTTCCCATTCAAAAAACCAATAGGGTTCTATCACAAGCCCAATCAGAATTCTGGCTTCTTCATGGGTACTCAAAGCTAGTGAGAGTCAGGCTTCTAAGACATGGTCTGAAATCTCTCTCATTCTTATGGCACATGGTCATTCCTCTTTCTTCCTTTCCCTGGCTATTTGAGCCACACAGAGCCTGTATCTGCTGAAGTGACCAGTCCCAGCTTGGCCCTTGAAATGAGTGTGTGGTGCCCTCTGGTGTTCAATTTGATACCCCATTTTTTTCAGCCTGCCCATAAACTAGAGAAGTAACTGTCTTCTGAGGACCTCAAGTGATCAGCTAAACTCAGACCCTGATTTCCTGGAGTTCTTAGGATTCTAGCATTTGTAAGATCATGAGATGGAGAGCACTGTGCAAAGTGTCCAGGGTTTGGGGCCAGTAAACCTGTATAACCCTCCACCTCACCTGTATAACCTTGGGAGAGATGCTTGACCTTTCTCTAGAACTCAGTTTCCATACCCATAAAATGAGCCTATGGTCATCTAATCTAAGGTCTTCATTTTACAAATAAGGAACCTGAGGCCCAAAGGGATCTGGTGTCTTTTTCTAAGTACTAAGTGGAAAATCTGGGATGAAATTCAGGTCTTTTGATGCCTAATCCAGGGTCCTTTCTTCTGTGCCAGGCTATTTTGTATGGAGAATATTTCCCTCCTAGCCCTCACTTGGAGGGATTTACAATCTGAACAGACCTCAGGGAGGTCAGGATATTTGGTGGTATTTGTCCATTCTTGAAGAGGACCGTGACATCAGGGAGGTGATGTCATGACATTCAGGTGAATTGGATTTAAGTCAGGAAAGGCTGTGCAAAGTTACCAGCCTCACTTTCTCCTCCAGAGCCATGTGGGTCCAGTGGCCAAATACAGATGAGGATGACTGGGTGGGATATAGTAGGGCCAACAGGGAGAAGGAGCTGAGACTCCCAAGAATAAAAAAGTTGAATAACACACAAGGTTGAGAATAAGTCCAGGGTCAGGGACATGATCGGTAAGTTCCAGATGGACCCAGAGAAGAGGGAAATCATCCTAATCAATTCCGATTACTTAATTACATAATCCTGTATGTGTAACCCTACTGTGCTGGGGGTGGGGTTGGAGGAAGGGGAGGGAAAAGGAAAGGAGTTGGGGAAGATGCAAAGTTACAAAGTTGAAATAAGACATTAACCCTGTCCCCATAAAGCTCAGATGACTAAAAAAAACCTAGTCATCAGTGAATCACAGAATTCTATGGAAGGTCCAAAGGAGGATTGTTCTTATCTCCAAGAAGAGATGGTGTGGAAGGCTTCCTGAAAGAGGCTGTATTAGAGCTGAACCTTGAAAAAGGACTCTCTGTAGGTGGTAACAGGAGAGGCGAGGGGACTGACTTGGGCCCACAGTTTCAGGAACCTGGAGAGGTCATGTAAACAGGACAAAAGATATTCCCACTTATTCACATTTCTGTAGGGCTAGAAGGTTTTCAATGGGACAGCTAGGTGGCACCTTAGGTACTTACTAGCTGTGTGAATCTGGGCAAGTTGCTTAACCCTGTTTGCCTCCATTTCCTCATGTGTTAAAAAAAATGAGCCGGAGAAGAAAAAGGCAAACCACTTCAGTATCTTTGCCAAGAAAACTCCAGAACGGAGGTGTGAAGCATTCTACAATAAAGGTTTTCCAAAATGCTTTCTTCCTAACACCCTTAAACTAGGGAAACCAAGGGTTATTGTCACTGTTTTTCAGCGAGGTAACTCTGTGTAGACAGAGCTCAGAACTTGGTCGCCATGGGCCAGTCATTTTCCCTGAGCCTCTGACCACTCTTTTAGACTGAGCTACTAATTTAGAGACATTTTGATGTACAGGTCAGGAAACTGAGACTCGGAAAAATTCGGTGACTGACCCTCGATCATTTAGAAACTGCTGGAGCAGGCATTTGAGCCTGCTGAATCCTGTGCTCCAGCCCTGACAGCAGGCTGGGGAACCTGCAGCAAAGATGTGGAAGTAGAAGAGGGTGCGGTGACCATGGGTTCCTTCCCGAGGACAGTAAGGGATGGTCACAGTCTGGCCTGGAAAGTCAAGGCTGGCTGGAGGCAGCCAGCAGCAGGGCGATAACTTGCTGAAACGTCACCTTGTACAAATTCAGGGTGAGGAAGGGAGAGGCTATACAGAGGATGGTCAGGCCCACCTTCAGGTGCAGTTGTGGAGGAGAGGGAGGTCCATTGTCCAGAGTCCCTCAGAGATGGGGGGGATAAAGCCAGAGAACAGCAGTCACTATGGAGGAGAGGATATACACCTCACCCCGCCCCCCAGCCTGGGCCAAAGCACCATTTGTCCCCAGGTGGCTATGATTCGGGCACAGGTTTGGTTAAAAAACCAACCTGAGTGTGAAACAGAAAGAAGAAAGGGACAGGTAGGGCAAGTGTCAGGTTACTAGCCAAGACCCTGGAAGTTCCCAGAGACTAGTGATAAGACAGTACAGTGGATAGAGTGCTGGGCCTGGAATTAAGAAGACCTGAGTTCAAATCCAGCTGTGTGACCCTGGGCAAGTCACTTAAGCCTGTTTACCTCAATTTCTCCATCCATAAAGTGAGCTGGAGAAGGAAACGGAAAACCACTCTAGTATCTTTGTCAAGAAAACCCCAGATGGGATCATGAAGAGTTGACTGTGACTAAGAAGACTGAATAACAAGTCTTCTTGTTGTGGTAAGAGTCAACTTCCCAAAGCCCAGGGCCAGACCGTAGGAAAGGCAGAAATCAGCTAGAAGAGGATGTGAGAGGACAGCGCCTGAGGAAGGGACCAGCTGTGGTAACTTAACTGAGGTTAAGTGAGTTGCCCAGGCTCACGAAAGTACCTGATAGAATCGAATGTGTCTGAGATAAGTTCCTAAGATCTAGCGTTCTAACTACTCCACCATCTAGCTGAGCTGAAAAGAGAATTGTATAGGAAAACACAAATCTCTTTGATCATTTGATGATTGTGACTGCTGAGTCTGGAGTCAGGAAGACGAGTTCAAATCGGATCTCAGACACTTACTAGCTGTGTGAGCCTCGGCTATCAACAACAACAGTTAGCCATTTATGTAGGTTTGTAAAGGTAGGTGCTATTACCCCCATTTTACATATGAGGAAACTGAGGCTAAGAGAGGGTAAATGACTTGCCCAGGGTCACACAGCTAAGTGGCAAGATTGGAACTGGAGTCTTCCTGATTCCAAGTCGAAAATTTGTTCCCACTGGGCCACCTAGCTACTTCTAGGCCAGCTGCTTTCTTATCTGCTTCCTTCATTGCCATATTCATTTCATTTTGTTAAGGCAGCACACTGGGGACTATCTTGTTAGAGCCCAAATACAATGGTTCAAATGTTATTGGTAATAAAAAGACTATAAAAATCCTCAGAGATATTTTCCATTTTTCATTTTTTTTGTTTCATCCTTAGATACCCTTAGGATGATTTTGCATAGTTGGGTCTCTCACCAAACTTCCTGTAAAGTTATTTTTCTTGTTATTTTATCAACAGATTATGCTCATAATCTTTTACCATTTCCTCCCATAGGATTTCAACAAAACAATCTGTGTTCTGAGCCTGTGTTGCCCTTAGCTGCCATATCTCTCCATTTGGCAAAGAAATCAAGCATTTACCTTCTGAGGCAGTTTCTAGAGTCTTTGCGTCTCTTTTGTGGGAAGTGGTTGACATCCATTAAACTTCCTTTGGAAATGGTGATTGTCAATATCAGTTTTTCTATCAATCTCCATTTCCCCTTTTTTCAACCTCAACAGCTTGTTTCAATAGGTCAGGCTGGAGATACTTTAATTCCAGGCCATCCCACCATCATGTTTATTCCTTTCTTCTCCTCTCCAAAAGAAGGTGAATTTTGATGGCCAGAAGCTGCCCAGTTAACCTTCCTTCCTTCCTTTCTTTCTCTTTCTTTTCTTTCTTTCTTCTTTCTTTCTTTCTTTCTTTCTTTCTTTCTTTCTTTCTTTCTTTCTCTCTCTCTTTCTCTCTTTCTTTCTTTCTTCCTCTTTCCTTCTTTCTTTTCTTCCCTAAAACCTTACACCCAGTGCACTCTGAAGCCCATGGATTGAACAACCATGGGTCCCTGCCCAAGCTCCACTCAATGACTGGTTTTGGATCCTCCTGGTTTGCAGTGAATGTCAATAGTAACAGTTTCTCTTCCAAACAACAACCCTGAGGCTCTTGCCCCTCCCAGTGTGATTTATCTTTTTTTTTTTTTCTATTAAAGGGGTGATCCCCCTGACTACTTTTTAAAGAGGCCTATTCACTGAATGGGCAATACCTCACTTACAGTGAGTATCTGAAAAGACCTTGGCCTTTCTCCCATTGCATTCTGGGTTGTCTTCAGTCATCCTGATGAATATCTGGTCAGATGGCTCTGGGGGAGAAGTGAGGCTGGTGACCTGCACAGCCCTCCCTCACTCAAAACAAAGTCAAGTGCAAGTCACGTCATCATTTCTCTGATGTCATGGTCCTCTTCGAAAATAAAGGACAAACACAACAACCATCCTTTCTTATTTGATCTTGATTTTTATCTTTGTCCAAATAAGTCAGAGCCAGTGGTCTGGCTCTCTTCAGACAACTGATTTGGGAGTGACTCCCAGTGAAATAGAATCATTTTCATTTTTTGGTGATGTTTGCTTGCCATGTTCATTGCCTCCCAAATTCTTTCCCAAATAAAAAAAAATCAGTTCTGTACAAACAAGAGGCTTCTGTGTTGTCTACAAGCTGCTCTTGGTTTGAACTGCTCATGCATGTTTTCCACCATTTTCCACCATCCTCCTCTATGCTCACCTCTGCCACTTTGAACATAACAAATATTAACGTGCATATTCTTTTAACATAGAGCACCTTCCAGAGTTGTTCAAGAACTTCCCTGCCTAGAATGGCTGAATAAACTGTGGTATATGAATGTAATGGAATACTATTGTGCTGTAAGAAATGATGAACAGGAAGACTTCAGAGAGGCCTGGAAAGACTTATATGACCTGATGCTGAGAGAAGGGAACAGAACCAGGAGAACTTTATACACAGCAACAACCACAGTGTGTGAGGAATTTTTCTGGTAGACTTAGTACTTCGTTGCAATGCAAGGACTTAAAAAATTCCCAATGGATTCTTGAGGCAAAATGCCTTCCACATCCAGAGAAAGAATTATGGAACTGGATCACATCTTCTTTTGTATTATGTTGTGTTTTGTTTTATGGTTTCTCCCATTCATTTTGATTCTTCTATGCAACATGACTGAGGTGAAAATGTATTTAATAGGAATGTATGTGTAGAACCTGTATAAAATTGTATGCCATCTCAGGGAGGGAGTGGGGAGGGAGGGAGGAAGAAGCGGGAGGAAGAAAAAAATCTAAGATATATGGAAGTGATTGTAGAACACTGAAAACAAATAAAATAATTTAATTTTTAAAAAAAGAGAGACTTCAAAGAAAAAGAAAAATAATTTCCCTGCCTCCTCATCCTTTGACACAGATGTAGGGAAGTCAACTGTGATTATTTTCATATTGGTCTTTCTGCAACGTGTTTATCATAAGCACTAAAGACGCAATAACCCGATATCCCTTGAAAAGATATCTCCTGTTGCCCTTGGTCACAAGATCACAACAACTCTACCGACGTCTTTATTCACTTATTCAAAGAGAGCCCCTGAGTCATCTCACTATTAAACTGCAATTTCCCTTTGTCCTCTAACTTAATTTCTGACAAGAATGTTCAACTCGATATGATTCAGTTCTTTAGTATGTCTGCTTGTTGGCCACTGGACAAGGAACTCACATTTAGAAGACCAATAGCTAAGTTAAGTTAATATTTCTAGATAGTGGGAGAACTCGATGATTATCAGCACCCTGGTTAGGTCCAAACAACTCGTCTTTCGGGTTGTGGTTATTGAAGAATTTACCATCAGTGCCGTAGCTGACCTGGAGGTCACGTTCATCTTCACTGAAAACATTTGATAGCAGAACTGAAAACACCATGCTAAAAAGCATGGGCGCAAGCTCACGGCCTCATTTCACTCCATTAATGACTGGGAAAGCACAAGGGCATTGTCCTAGAGTCCGGGCAAGCATGTCATCATGAAATTGACATACAGCGCTGATGAACTTCTCCGGGCAACTGGCTTCTGACATAATTTTCCATAACCCTCACGACAGAGAGTATCAAAGGCCTTGGTCAGATCTGTATACATTGTGTACAGACCTCTGTTCTGCTCCTGGCATTTCTTCTGGAGTTGCTGGGCAGCAAACACCATACCAGCCCTTTCTGAAGCCACACTGGGGTGTAGGGTATCTGCTTACTCTGTCAAAATAAGAAATGAAGTTAGCAAGGTAAGACTTATTCCTAATGAAACCATCAGGCTTTTAGTGACTTCTGAAGGGGTAGCTATGAAGAGCACTAGGCCTAGACACAGAAGACCTGAGTTCAGATCCAGCCTCAGACACTTATGTAACCTCTGTCTGTTTCAATCCGTTGGAAAAGAAATGGCAAACCTCTATATCTTTGCCAAGAAAAGCCCATGGACAATAGGGTCACAAGGAGCTGGACACAATTGAACAATTAGACAACCAAAAGGATGGCTAGATGCTATCTTAACATCTCTTCTCTTATCTGGTGTCTCATTTACCTGCCACCATTTTTCTTCTGTTCTTCCAAGTTCAGATATAATTCTTTTTTCCTTTCTTAACTGCTCCCAAACTTTCCTTTTAATAGTCTTAGTGGAAGCATCATGGTGCAGGAAATCATGGGAACAGTAATGACTCTGGAGTCACAAGTCCTGGATTCAAATCCCTCCTCTGACACTACCTGGGTGACCTTGAGCAACTTGCTTCACCTTCACGGACCTCAGTTTCCTCATCTGTAAAATGACAGGATTGAACTAGATGACCTCTGAGGTCTCTTGCAGCTCTAAATCGATGGTCCCAGTAGTCTGATTTGCAGATGCAAATCAGAGTACTAAAAAAATACCTCTCTTAAAAAAAATTAACTATAAAATATCAAATATAAAAACCACAAAATATGGTTTATAAAAATAAACTCTAAGCCTATAGCACTTTTCTTACCTTCCAAACCCTTCTAATCAGCCCAATCAGTGGCTCAAAAACACATCTACCACTTCTTTCAGTACCCCAGAAAGCAGTACATTTGGCCTTGAGAACTGAAACTGAGAGTAGCTAGATGCTGTCTTACTACAGCAACTACTCTGTTGTGTTTCAAGTATCTGCTGAGCAGGTAATTTTCTCCTCTTCTTCCCAAACCAAACATCATTTTCCTAGGTAGAAGAACTGAGTAGTTCTGCCTTCCCACCCTTGCCCATCATCATCCCATCTCCCCTGAGTCACATCTTGTCCTCATATCTCTTTTCAAAATATTAAACCAGAGGATTCTGCCTCCCCTTTTTCTGAACCTTTCAAAATCTGCTCTCCCAAACATACGCTATATGTTTGACCATATATGGCTCTTCTCTCCTTCATATCACAAGCTTGATTACGTAGGAGCTGTTTGTCCCCAGGGTTTCTATCATTTTTATCTCATCAATCAACCTCTTCGTGGGTGAGAGTCAGAACTAGAACAGCAGTCTCTCTTTTCACTTTCACCACCTTTTGAGGTGTCACTATAATAACCACTGCTGCTGGGCTCAGAGAATTCACCATCTCCATCTCTGTCAAAGGGACCCACTCACTTCTGGATCCATTTAGACCAGGTTCATGTCTGCAGAAATCTGGTTCCTACAAAGAGATTCTTGACTTTTTATACCCTCCATCCCAGATTCCCAGTGACAAGTATTTAAAGCTTAGGTTTGGCTCATGTTTGGACCTCCCCAAAAAGGGTAATAGGAAGGTACTGGAAATATAATATAAATCAGGTGTAGGACAGCTACTTATTTCCTCTATAGGAAAGAAATACTAAATACAAAGGCTCACAAGAGTGCATTGACACAAAAACCCAAGCAAGTGTACTAGATTAGATTTGATAAAGCATTTATTAAGAGTTTACTGTGTGGGGCAGTTAGGGTACACAGCGAATAGAGCACCAGCCCTGGAGTCCAAAGGACCTGAGTTCAAGTCCAGCCTCAGACACTTGACACTTACTAGCTGTGTGACCTTGGGCAAGTCATTTAACCCCAATTGTCTCACCTCTCCCTCCAAAATAAATAGAGTTTACTGAGTGCTGGGGCAGGCAGCTAGGTGGTATAGTGGATAGAACACCAGGCCTGGATTCAGGAAGATCTGAGTTCAAATCCAGCCTCACATACTTACTAGCAGTGTGACCTGGAAAAGTTAATTAGCCCTTATTTGCCTCAGTTCTCATCTATAAAATGGAAACACACTGGAAAAGAAAATGGCAAACTACTGCAGTATTTATGCCAAGAAAACCTCATGGATTTACATAAATCAGATACAAGTGAACAACAACAAATGTTCCAGGGCTTTCTAGTGCCTTTCCTTTGCTGGAAGTGGCTTCAACACCATTGTGCTAGAGATCAGAAATGACTGTATACATCCCTAGGGGTCAGAAACCATCAAAGGGGAAAGTTTTCTTGACCACCTATGGATTTGGATGCAAGTACTTTCCACAGACTTCATTTTGTGTAATACATTTACTGTGTGTTCCATACCTTGGTATCCCTCATTTACTTGCCAGATTATTGAAGATGCCAGGAAAGAGCTAGAAACAAGCCATATTCTGGTGTTCCCCAGATCCTAATCTCTGAGTGAAGGAAAACACAAGCCATGCAGGGATGCCAGACACAAGGGTTATCATCTGATGCCATTCTGAGGTTTCTAGGTGGTACGGTTGATAAGAGTGCTGGACTTGAATCAGGAAGACTTGAGTTCAAATCCAGCCTCAGTCACTTTTCACTATGTGACCCTGGGCAAGTAATTTAACTATGTCTACCTCAGTTTCCTCATCTGTAAAATCTATAATAATAGTAATCACCTAATAGGATTGTGAGGATCAAATGTGACGACACATGTAAAGCCCTTTGCAAACCGTAAAGCACTACACAAGTGGGAGCGGTTATTATAATTCCACCATCACCCTTGTTTACCTTTTCTGCTTTCTTTGTTGCAGCTTTACCGCGTGGCGGATGGAGAACCTGGAGTCAGGAGACTTGATCCCAAATCAAACTGCAGACATTGACTAGCTCTGTGACCCTGGGCGTGCCACCAAACCTCTCTTAGCCTCTGTTTCCTGATCTGTAAAATGGGGATAACACCACACCCACCTCCCTCTGTTGTTGTGAGGACCAAATGAAAGAATATTTGTAAAGTACTTGGCAGAGTACTTGGTGCGCAGTAGGCGCCACGTGAATGTTAGCTATCATTAGTATTGCTATTATCACCAGACATTGTTAATGGCCATCAGTTCTCAGGAAGGTCTTTGGTCACAAATATGTGCCTGGAGAGGACTACAGACTTTCCTGTTCTTTATATGGGTCAACAAATACTCCCTTCAGTGTCCCTCAGGAGGGAGTCAGCCATGCCCAGTACTCTTCTCTCTTCCACTGACTTTTACTAGATGACCTCTCAACTGATGGCACCCGGATATTTGAGTACAAGAAGTGATTCAAAGAGAAAACAAAGAATGAAACATCTTCCTTTGGAGCATGAGGGCCTGCCTCTTCCAGGGATGGATGGTCCAGTTCTTCTTTCTACAGCAAAGGTTCTTAACTTTGAGTCCATAGATCACCCCCACCCTCCTGTCAAAGGTTTCATGGATGGATTTCAGGATTTCTATGAATTTGGATAGAAAAAAAATACATCTTTATTTCAATATAATTCATTTCCTTTGTAATCTTATATATTTTATTTTATGGATTTAAAAATATTATTCTGAGGAGGGCTATAGGTTCTACCAGATTGCCCAAGAGGTGATTTCACAAAGAAGTCAAGAACCCTGCTCTACAGGAAGGGCCTCATATCTATTATGTAGCTCCAAATGTTCAGTAGTCCTTCCCTTTCCTCTTTGCCTGCTATTTATTCTTCTACCCCCAACTACCTGAAACAAGTCAGACTTCTCCTCTGTCTTTTTACATCCTTTCCTGTTCTTTTCCTCCCTTGGAATACTTCTTATAGTCTGTGTAAAGATTGGTGGGATGGTTGTTGTCCTTCATTCTCAAAGAGAATCAAAGTGATATCACTGTGCTAGTTTCAATGGGTCCAACTGTGGCTGATCAGACCAATACGAGCTCGGAACATTCTACCACAGGTCGAGCACAAATAGTCCATGTGACCATTTGGGATAGATACTCTAAATCCTATGTTTCCTTTGAGCTGTTTCAATTCTGCTTTGCTCATAGAGCACAGCACCTTCTCTGATGTGGGCACGCCATGCTGAGTGGTCCTGTGCCAGTGTCTCCCATGTCACATAATCATTTCCAAAGTTCTTAAGAGAGACTTTGAGTGTGTCCTGGTATCACTTCTTTTGACCACCATGTGAATGCTTGCCCTGTGTGTGTTCTCCATAAAACAGTCTTTTTGGCAAGAGTACGTTTTGCATTCAAACGTGGCCAGTCCATCAGAATTTTACTCTCTGAAACAGAGTTTGAATGCTTGGCAGTTTAGTTAGAATAAGGACCTCAGTGTCTGGTGTCTTATCCTGCCAGGTGATCTTCCTAAGACAGTTCAAATGGAAGCGATTCAGTTTCCTGGCATGGTGCTGGTACACTTTCACAGGCATACAACAATGAGACCAGCACCACGGCTCTGTGGACCTTCAGTTTGGTAGTCAAATACCTCTTCTCTCCCATATTTTCCTTCGGAGCCTACCAAACACTGAGCTAGCTCTGGCAATCTCTCTCTCTCTCTCTGTGTGTGTATGTATGTGTATGTATATTTACACACATGCATGTGTGTGTGTGTATATGTATGTGGAACACAGTATTAGAGGATCTTAGCCTCCCTATCCTAGACAAAAATCCATTCTTCCAGCCCTTTCCCAGGGGAAATGGGTTGGATCCATCTCCTCTAGGATGGACTGGCCTCCTCATCAGACTAAGGCTGCTAAGGCACGGAACATAGAAGAAGCTTATTACATATGACATGCAACCAAAAATATACAAAGCATATGTCTGTGTCCCTAGAATTTCATTTTTTTGGAGGGCTTCCTTTCCACCTTGGGCCGATTCCCCCTGTAGAATTGGCTGCCACCTAGCTTTTATCTGAAACCTTAGGAACTAACTCTCTTCGGATCTGGAGTGGATGCCAGACTCTACTTGTTTCTCCCGTCCTCTATCACCACTTCCAAGATGAGGAAGGGAAGGGAAAGGAGCAAGTATTTATTAAGCCCCTCCAGTTTTCCAGGCACTGTGGCATTAGAAATATTATCTCACCTAATTAACTACTCTGCTTTTGGCAAAGAAAGAGAGATCCAGCTGGTGGCAATTCAATTGAATTCATTTCAACAAGAATTATTAAATGCCTGACGCTGTTAGGCAGTAGGGTTATAAAAAATGCCTGTCCTCAAGAAACTTACATTCTCTGGGAAGAATACAGTGTATTCATGGATAGACAAATGTTATATGCATACATATATACACATATTCCTATATATTATTATAAATATTATATTATATAAAAATATACTTATATATAAATAGATTTAGATACACATGTATTATTATATACATATATTCTTGTGTATATATATTATTATATACACATATACACACATTTTTATGTATACATATTTATATACAAACATATATACATATTTACACACACACACACACACACACACACACACACACACACATACACACATTGCCTTCTGGGAATCACCGGTTCTCTCTCTGTAGTTTCTTGTGCCTGTTCATCTCTACAATGTCTGGCTTGAAAGGTATATGGAGGGAACTTTCTCTCTCTGACCCCACCTTCAGTTTAAGGGGCTCCTAATCCAGTTTTCCAGATTCCAGACAAATCAAGACTTTACTGGCTCTCATTAGGTACGCTCCCTGGTCAAGAGCTCATCTTTCAGATATTTAAAGCCACAATAGATAAATCTCAATCCCATTCTCACCTGGTCTGTTTCCATCCTGGTCTGTTTCTTCCATCTTTACACAGACTGGCACTCCTCCTCCTTTATCAGTAGATATTGGTGCTAGACTCAGTGTGATGATCAGGTTGACTTTAACTGTACTGCATGTAGCTCAGAATCCCCAAACCCAGCCTTCCAGGCACATACCTGGCTGATACTATCCTCACTTTTTTGTACCAGCTTTTCCCCTTCCAAGTTCACCTTTTTCTGAAGCTTTTACCTTCACTGAGGTTCTCTCCAGGATTTTGTTAGCCCTCGCCATCCTTTCTGGACCCAGTTCAGGGGCCGCCACCTCCTACGTGGAATCTTTCTTCATCTGTTTAGTTGTTAGTGTCTTCCCTCCAAATGATTTTGTATCTGTCTTATAGATACAAATATCTTATATTTACTTGTTATTATATTTACTTATCCATGAACACATTGTATTCTTCCAAGAGAACAGAAGTTTCTTGGCATCGTTTTACCCTTTGTATCTTGTTTTTGTTTTTTTACAAGGCAATTGGGGTTAACTGACTTGCCCAGGGTCACACAGCTAGTAAGTGACAAAGAATCTGAGGCCGCATTTGAACTCAGGTCCTTCTGACTCCAGGACCAGCGCTGTATCCACTGCGCCACCTAGCTTCCCCTGTTGTCTTTGTATCTGGACTGCGCAATAGTATGGTCAGAAGTGGAGAATGAATCAGGGTTGGTAGTTCTCAGTTGACTCTCCATGTGTAGAGGTTCACATGCCAGGAAGATGGCCAGCTTCTCCACTGTTTATGTTGGGTTGACAAATGAGTTGTACCTCTTAGCAAGCAGTTCCAAGCCACCTCTCTTACCTTCTTCTGTTACTGAATGACAGATGTTCACATCTGCAGAGCTACATTGTACATTTTCATAGGTTCAGGCTCTTTCTTCTTTGGAAAAGGCCTCATACCTATGACATAGCTTCAGATGTTCACTGGGCTATTTTTTTATTAGTATCATCATCTTCCACCTTTCAATCTTCTGACATGTGTTAGGATTCCCCTTTGCCTTAAAATGTTTCTTCTTTGTCTCTGAAGCATTTCTCTCCTTCCAAGGAACATTTCAGTCTCCTTGATAATCTGGAAAGTAGAGAGGTATCTCTCCAGCCTCACTTTCTTCTCTAGTAGGAAGATCATCTTATATTTTAAACATATATTGGCACTGCCAGAAATACCCACTCAACAATAGAATCTTTAGCAAGTGATCTAGCCTCTATCCCAAAATGAGGGGAACTACATCTTTCCTGAAGAGTTCTTGAGGAGTACCTTTGAGGGCCTGGGAATGTCTTTCTCCAGTGCTATCAAGATCCCATTCCAATGTGTTCCTCACCTCATTGTTAGCTACCAGTGACTAAAGTCTTAGTTCCATTTAGCCAATTAGCAACAATTAGCTTCTACAAAGATATTTTTACTTCAAATACATTGCAAGAATATTTTGTACTTTCCTGCCCAACTTCTCTTTTTTTCCCTACTAATGAAAGAGGAATTTAAGTTTCCTATAACAGATCTAGTCAAGATTCAACACACACACACACACACACACACACACACACACACACACGCACGCACGCACACACACCAGAAGTTATTGCCCATAGTACCATCCCAGGCTAAAGAAATACCTCATGGGACATCAATTCCATGATGCCTTGGTTGACAGGTCAAGAGGGAGCTTTGGAATGAGGCTTAGGTTTAGGAGTGACCTAGGTCTCCTCTTTGGAAAAGTTTCTGATGGGATTCCTTTCTGAGATGATTCATTCCTGTGGGGCCCCTGAGAAAAGTACCAAGGCAAAGTCATGAGCCAGGTAATTAGAGAGTGCTGGCTTCTGTCAGATAACTTCTCTGTCTTGGGAAGGGAAATAGGAACAATTACAATAAAATAAAAACACATTTCAAGAACACTGGAAGGTTTCCCAAGCTCATGTCTCTTCTCTCTGTATACTCTATCGCACTGGCTGATCTCCTCGATTCCCATACCTTTACTCATCGATTCAATGTAGGTAGCTCCCAAAGCTCTGCCTCCATCCCCAACCTTACCCCAGGGCTCCAATCCCCTGTTTCTAATTGGCTACTGGGCACAACCATTTAGACATCCTTCTGTCACCTCAAATTTAATGTGACCAAAACTTAACTCATCTACCCGCTACATGTGTCCCTACTTCCAAACCATCTTTTTCTATTCAAGCTGCTACCAGACTACTAGTCTACCAGACTTGAAACCTCAGTATCATCTTTGACTGTCCTTTCTCTACCTCAGGCATCAAATCAGGTGCTAAGTCTTTTTGTTTGCACTTCTGAAATATTTCTCAATTTCCTCCTCACTCATATTACAACTGTCTTTATTGCTTCTCAGCTAGACAGCTTCTCAAGAGGTCTCCCTGTGTCTAGTCCAGGGCTTTTTAATCTCTGTGTCATGAGCCCCCTTGGCAGTATAGTAATGCCTATGGACCCCCTTCCAGAATAATATTTTAAAATTAATTAAAACCAAATACACAGGATGACAAAGGAAACCAATTATATTGAAATAAGGCTGTGATTATTTTTTATATGCCTTCACGGATCACTTGAAATCTTTGGATTCCAAAAAAGAAGCCCTGCTCTAGTCTCTCCTCTTTCCAGTCTATACTCCCTAGTGTTGTCTGAGGAGCATTAGAAATCACTCCCATGTTTAATAGGAATGTATATGTAGAGTCTATGTCAGACTGAATGCTATCTTGGGGAGGGGGAGGAGAAAGAGGGGGAGAAAATTTAAAATTTATGGAAGTGAATGTTGAAAACTAAAACTAAATAAACTAACTTTAAAAATTAAAAAAAAAAAATCACTCTTCCATCCTCGGCTCCATGAGCTGGCATGACATTCTTACAGTGGCCATTGAGTGGCAGCCAAGAGACATCTATGAAGCTGCATCCAAGTTTCTCAGGGTTGAGACTGGTGAACTGAACAAGAACCCTAGGGCTTCTGAAAGGGAAGAAAACTGAAGGAATGTAAAGAGGCACCTGGATGGGCCCTGAAGTCTGGTTCACATCTCTCCTCCCCCACTAACTCTCTGTGTAACCTTGGACAAGATCCTTCCCTTCTCTGGTCCTCAGAGTTCATCCATGTAGGACGGTTGGATTATATCATCTCCAAGCAATCTCTGCCTCTCGTGGTCCATGGTCCCTACTAGACCACTCATCCCAACCCCTACCTCTTCTACCTTTCTTCCTAAGAAGAGCATAAGTACAGGGCTCTCTCCATTCCCCTATGCCCACCTCTAGACCAAAAAGACCTTGGAAATAAGTCAGGGGACTCTATTTGCCCAGAAAAAAATGGACCTATCTGGTCCTTCCTCCAGTAGAGGACAGAAGGCAGAGTTGGGCTTAGAGAAGGAGATAATGTTGGCTACAGACTGGACTGGGCTGAAGGAGGCCCTCTTTACTTTGGCCTTCCTCTCTAAGGCCCAAGAAGGGATGAAGCTCTGGGAGAGAGGCTCAGAGCTGCCTGAATTCTACAAGGATCTGGAAATCACAGGTTTTGGAACTAGAAAGGTCTTATTAAAGATTATTTAGTGAAGATGCATCACTATATATGTGGGGGGTGGGAGAGAGAGAGAATTTTTGAGAGGGGAAGGAGCTTCCTCCAAATCATAACCCCTTTGAGAGCTGGCCTTGGAACCTACCCAGGCTTTCCCCATTCCAACCAGTGATCATTCCTACTTAATCCCTAGGTCCTGGAGCTACAAAGCAAAAATGCACCCCAAAAAGCTTTTATCTTACTGGAATTCTGATTTTTTCCCTTTCATTCATTAACACATCAGGTCAGGTTAGGCCTCGACCCAAACTAGTGCTCAGGTCTATGGGAGGACCCAACTCCAGCCAAGCCTCTCGATGTCAGAAACTCAGAGCTGTTATGGTATTATGAAGGGTTGAGATCGACTTATTGGCCAGGAGAAGGGTCACAGTTTTTATATATCAGGTTACATTTTGAACCATCCTCTAGATCACAGATTCTTAATCTGAGGTCAGTGACCTCTTTTTTTTTTAAATGTTGATAACTGTATTTAAGTATAATAGATTTACTTTGTGATCCTATGCATTACATTTTATGAATTTAAAAGCGTGGTTTGAGAAGGGATTCGTAGGCTTCATCAGACGCTACCAAAGGGAACTCTAACATGCAAAAAGGTTAATAGCCCCTGTTCTAGATCCCCAAAGGTGTAAGAGTGCTTAGAGACATTTGAGTCTAACTTCTTCCCTTTATAGATGAGACACTTGATGTCTAGAGAGGGGAAATAGATTGTCCCATTCAATTCAACAACTATTTAGTGTTTATTTTGTTATATGCAACATATGGTGCTAAGGACCAAAGATGTTTAAAATGAAGACAGACACAACATGGGTCTTTAAAAAGGCTGCAGTCAACCCAAGAAGATGAGCTGTGCAGGCAAATTTGCACAATGGGAAGTAGAATGTGACAGGGACAAAGGGATCTGGACAAAAGCTATAGAGACCCATCAGTCATTAAGAGTTTCTTCTGCCTAAAGGACTCTGCTAAGCCCTAGGGATACAAAGAAACAAAGGCAAGAATTCTTTTTCTCAAGAAGTCTCTATTCAAATGGGAGAGGCAACACTCCAGTATATAGGGAATATAGAAAAAATGAATGTAAGGTAGTTTGGGTAGAGAGTGGCCTAGCTGCCAGGGGAATCACTTGTAGCTTCATGAAGAAGGTGGCACGGGAGTGGATTCTTGAAGAAACAAGAGGTGATATTTGTATGAGAAGTGCAGCACGTAGGCCAGTATGCCTGTGGAGAGGAAGGAGGGAAGGAAGGAAGGAAGAAAGGAAGGAAAGGAGAGAGGAAGGGAGAGAGGAAGGAAGAGAGGGAGGGAGAGAGGGAGGGAGCAAGAAATGAAGGAAATTAGCATTTATTAAGTACCTACTGTGTGGCCAGGTCCTATGCTGAGCACTTTGCAAATATTCCATTTCATTTTCACAACAATTCTGCAGTTATTATCCTCATTTTGCTGCTGAGAAAATGGAGGAAAGAAGAGGTTTAGTGGCTTGCCCAGTGTCACACAGTTAGTACGCTTCAAAGGATGGACCTGAACTTAGATCTTCCTGCACCATCTACTTGCCCCTGGGTGCAGGTGGAAGAAAGCAATGTGTTCTAAGGTGGTGGAGACATTGTGTTGGGCCATGTCAAGAAGAGCTCTAAATACTTAACAGAGTTTTTCTTTCATCCCAGAGGTGATATAGAGCCTCTGGAATTCATTGAGTAGGGGCATGACATGGACAGGTCTATATTTTAGGAAAATCATTATGGCAGCTGGGGAGAGGATGGATTGGAGAGGGGAAGAGATGAGGCAGGAAGACAACTCGAAGACTGTTGTAACTATCCAGGTGAGAATGAATGAGAATCTAAACTATAGAAAAGTGGAGGTGGGGTGGCCACCTATAGGAAGGGGTCTGATATTAGAGATTTTGTGGAGATCACATCACCAGGGCTTGGTAACTGATGAGCTGTGGGAATGAGAAAGAAGGAAGAACAAGAGATGACTCTGAGGTTTCAATAGTCCTTGGTGAAGGGGAGGGTGGTGGTGTCATTGATAGAAATAAGGAAGTGAAGTGAAGAAGCTGGTTTCAGGAGGAAGAAAAGTCCATTTTAGAGCACGCTGAATTTCAGTTTACTTAGGGACATCCAGGTAGGGGTATGCAGGAGGCAGTTAGAAATGAAAGACTGTAGGTCAGTGGCTGGAGATAATAGATTTTAGAGTTAATTTATTCCAATGATATTTCAAGTTCTGGAAGTGAATGAGAGAAAAGAGTGCCAAGGATAGATCCTTGGGAAAGATCCACTCTTAGCAGACAGAAGGATAATGAACCAGGAAAGGGTATTTAGAGATCCCAAAATAAAAACTCCCAGGAATATTGTAGTCAAATTCCAGAGCTCCCAGGTCAAGGAGAAAATCTTGCAAGCAGCCAGAAAGAAAATTTTCACATATCGTGGAGCCACAGTCAGGATCACGCAGGATTTAACAGCTTCCACAATAAAGAATCAGAGGGCTTGGAATATGGCATTCTGGAAGGCACAGAGGTCAAGGAAAGAGCATCCAGTTGGAGGCAGTGGCCAACAGTGTCAAATGCTACAGAAAGGTCAAGAGGAAAGAGGTCTTTGAAAAGAATGTGTGTTTAGGTCATTGGTGACCTTGGGGAGAGAGTTTCTGAAGCCAGATTACAGGGGGACATGGGAAGAGAACAGTGGTAGGGAAGTGGAGACAATAAGAATATTTAGCAGTGAAGAAGAGGAAGCCTCAAACTCATTCTTAAATCACTATAGGTGGTTAGAATAAAGCTGCCCATGCCACCTTAAGATGAAGCCATGTTGTTCTGAAGTATAATCTTCCCAGAATCTTCTTGGTGCCATCATTTTCTACACTCAGCGCTGTGCCCAGCCATCTCCTGATGATACAAGTGTTGCCTATGGTCTTGCATTTGGATGTTTGGTTTGATGAACATTCCCTCCTCCAATCCAGAACACAGAATGCCAATCAATCAATCAACAAGCATTTTAAAAGCATCTACTATGCACTAAGTGTTGAGGATACAAGAAAGAGAAAAGATGATCTGATCTCAAGGAGCTTATAATCTAATGGACAGATTGCAAATGACTATGTACAAACAAGCTATAGAGAAGATAAATCGGAGATAGTCACTGACATGATAGGGGTCAAGAAGATCTTCTTAGTACTCAATTACAGATTATAGATAGGGGAACATCCAAGGTTGTCTAAAATTAAGCTATTAGGCATAGGACGTTAGACCAACAACATTAAGTTAGGGTCCTTTAATTCTCAGTAATACTGTGGAGACAATTAGGTCAAGAGCTTGTGAAGTTAGCAGATAAATACTATCTGTGTCTCAGTTGGTTAATGTTTAAAAAAAAAATTCTTTTGTGGTCCATATTGTAAATGCTTTAAAAAGATGTATCACCTGACCAAAAGTCTGAACTGCTTTATCTGTTATCCACTGTCAAAAATTAATAATAATAATAATAATAAAGGTCTTCTCAGAGAAGGTTAGATAGTTTGAGACAGTGTCAGAGCCAAAAGGAATCACAGAAAGACAGCTTGAATGTTGGAACAGTCTGAGTAGCATCCAGTCCACTCCATAAATCCCAAAGGATTTCCCACTATAACACACCCATAAGCAGTCATCCAGCTTCTGCTTGGAGATCCCCAGTGAGAAGGCCAAGATCTCCCAAGGCAGCCCATTCTACTTTGGGACAGTTCTGGTTGTTGGCATCCAATCTGATCTGGCCTCTGTAACCCTTACCCATGATGCTCCTGGTCCTGCTCTGTAAGGCCAAACAGCAGGTCTCATCTTTCTTTCACATGGTAGATCTTCAGATATTTGAAAACAATTTTATTTCCGCAAGTCTTCCCTTTCCCAAACTAAATGACAGGTTCCTTCAAATGATTCTCAGGGTCCTTCACTATCTTATTTGCCTTCCCCTCAGTGTTCTCCAGTTTAGCAGAGCTCTTCATAGTCTCTGGTGGCCAGCATTGAACATAATACTATAGATGAGGCCTGAACAAAGCAAAATGCAGCCAGATGGTCATTTCCTTATCCCTAGAAACTCAGCAGTCTCTCTTAATGGAGCCCAAGACTGTCTTCTCTTTTTTGACTACGATATCACATTGTTGACTCATACTGAGTTTGCAGGCCACTAAACATTAGAGATGATGTAATCCAGCCCCTCTCATTTGGGTGTGTTAGAAACTTTTATTTTTATTTTATTTTTACTTTCATTTTCATTTCCAAATTCTTTTTCTCTCCCCCTCCCCACTCATTGAGAAGGGAAGAAATACAATACCCATTATACATATGAAATCACGCAAAACATATATATGCATTGGCCATATCCATCCCCCACCTTATGTAACCCCTCCTTCTCCAAATCACCAAGGTACCCAAGGTGCCATAAACATGAAGTAATATCAAAACATTTTGCAGCAAGTTTCTCTTTATGGCCTCATTTCTCAAATACATAGGGAACTGAGTCAAATTCATAAAAAATAAGAGTCATTCCCCAGTTAATAAATGGTCAAAGAAGCAGCTTTTCAGAAGAAATCAAAGCTATATAAAGCATATGAAAAAATACTCTGGGGGGCGGAGCCAAGATGGTGGAGTAGAAAGATGCACATACACATAGCTCCGAACCCACAACCCATAGAACATCTGTATAAAGTAACTCACGGCAAATTCTGGAGCAGTGAGGCCACAGAACAGTGGAGTGAAGGAGATTTCTGTTCCAGAGGGACCTGCAAACCTCTCACAAAAGGTCCGTCGCGCTGCGGACACGGAGCCCAGCCCAGCCCTGCCACGGCTGCGGCACCAAGAGGAACAGATCCGAGCAGGCTTCAGGGATGGGATCTCCAGCGGCCGCGCAGGTCCCTCCACCCACAGGTGACGGGGGTCGGTGACAGGGTCTCTTTGGCGGGTCGAGAGGGGAGTGGGGTGCCCCCATAACTCAGGCCCCCTCGGGAGGCAGAAGCTGAGGCAGTGGCAGACCAGGGCTCCCCAAGCAGGCAGGAGCCTGGATCCATTGTTGAAGGTCTGTGCATAAACCCCCTGAGGGAACTGAGCCTGAGAGGTGGCCCTGCCCCGACCTGAGCACCTAAACTTAATCTCACACTGAATAGCAGCCCTGCCCCGAGGCTGGGGAGCAGCATTTGAATCTCAGACCCCAAGCGCTGGCTGGGAGGATCAGGAGGTGAGGTGGGTGTGAGGAGAATATTCAGAGGTCAAGTCACTGGCTGGGAAAATGCCCAGAAAAGGGAAAAGAAATAAGACTATAGAAGGTTACTTTCTTGGTGAACAGGCATTTCCTCCCTTCCTTTCTGATGAGGAAGAACAATGCTTACCATCAGGCAAAGACACAGAAGTCAAGGCTTCTGTGTCCCAGCCCACCCAATGGGCTCAGGCCATGGAAGAGCTCAAAAAGAATTTTGAAAATCAAGTTAGAGAGGTGGAGGAAAAGCTGGGAAGAGAAATGAGAGACATGAAGTCAAAGCATGAACAGCAGGTCAGCACCCTGCTAAAGGAGACACAAAAAAATGCTGAAGAAAATAATACCTTGAAAAATAGGCTAACTCAATTGGCAAAAGAGGTTCAAAAAGCCAATGAGGAGAAGAATGCTTTCAAAAGCAGAATTAGCCAAATGGAAAAGGAGGTTCAAAAGCTCACTGAAGAAAATAGTTCTTTCAAAATTAGAATGGAACAGATGGAGGCTAAGGACTTTATGAGAAACCAAGAAATCACAAAACAAAACCAAAAGAAGGAAAAAATGGAAGATAATGTGAAAAAATACTCTAAACCATTAGCAGGATACTCATAGGTGCATTCCCACTGATTGGCACAGAAACTTTGACCTGCTCCATTTCTAACCTGCATGGGTTTGCCCTTTCTTTTCTTTTTTTCCCCAGATACTCTGCTTTGATTTTTTGTTTTTAAATGTTTATTACTTACCTATTTTTGACGTTCTTTTCTTTTTGACTTGAGTTCCAAATCTCTCCCTCCCATCCCTCCCCCACCCACTGAGAAGGCAAATAATATATCAATTACACATATGAAATCATGCAAAGCAGATTTCCATATTACAAGAGAGAGAGACAGAGAGAGAATTATACTTTAATTTTTGTACTCAGAGTTCACCAGTTCTCTCTCCCTGGATGGCATTTTTTCATCATAAGTCCTTTGGAGTTGTCTTAGATCACTGCATTGTTTAGAGTAGGTAAGTCATTCACAGTGGATCATTGTGTAATACTGATGTTACTGTACACAATGATCTCTCAGTTCTCACTTCACTTTGCATCAGTTCATATAGGTCTTGCCATGTGTTTATTTGAGACCACCCCCCCATCATTTCATATAGCACAGTAGTACTCCATCACAGTCATACACAACAGTCCTCCATCACAATCATATGCTACAGCTTGTTCAGCCAATGGATAGGCATCCCTTCAATTTCCAATTCTTTGTTGCCACATAAAGCAAGAAAAATAAAGGAAAAAAAAAACATGCTTCCATCTGTACTCTCAAACCATCCATTCTGTCTTTGGAAGTGAATACTGAGTCCTTTAAATTGAGAAAAATCATTGAATTGATCAGAGTGACCAAGTCTTTCACAACTGGTTGTCTTTACAATATTGCTGTTACTGCGTAGACTGTTCTCCTGGTACTGCTCACTTCACTTTGCATCAATTCATATAAGTCTTCCCAGGTTTGTCTCAAACCCAACCTCCATCCTTTCTAATAGCATAATGCTGCTTCATCCCATTCAAATACGACAGCTTGTTCAACTGTTCCCTAATTGATAGGCATCCCCTCAGTTTCCAATTCTTTGTCTCCATACACACATACCATACACACATGCCACACACACACACACACACACACACACACACACACAAAGCTGCTACAAATAGTTTTGTACCAGGTCCTTTGCCTTTTTATTTAATCTCCTTGGAGTATAGACCTATTGGTGAGTCAAAGGGCATAGCTCTTTGGATATAATTCCAATTGTTTTCCAGAATAGTTGGACCAATTCACAGCTCCACCAATTCCACCATTAGTGTAACTGTTTTTTCCACATTCCATCCAGCACTTGTCATTTTCCTTTTCTGTCCATCTTAGTCAATCTGATGCAACCTCTTTATTTTACAGAAAGGAAAACTGAGGCTAAGAATAAGTGACTACAAGGTAACACTGTTAGCACTGTTATATAGCATATAGTTTTCCTACTTCTCTACTTTCATTTAGTTATAGATCCATGTCCTAGTAGAAAGGGGACTGAATTTAGAGAGTCATGAGCTGGAGTGTGGCTTCAATACTTAGCTGCTAGGAGATGATGAGAAAGTAATTTTTCTTTGAACCTCAGTTTCCTCATCCATAAAATGGGAATAACGTTATTCGTGATACCTAACTCGAGGTTGTTATGGGGAATTTTGTAAAATATAAAGCTTTAGTAAGAAAGATTCTATTATCACTGTAAATCATTTGGTTCACACCTAGATTTTCTAATCCTTTCTTGGTGAGTTGGATTAATTTTTCTTATTAGTAATAATAATAATTCAGTATAACACAGACCCTGGGGTCAATCTCTCAACACTCATTCACACTAACAGTTCAGCTCTGCAGAACCTGGCTACTATTTTTCTCTTCTGGGCTTTCGATATAACATAAAGGCTTGGAGTGTTTTATTTTCTTATTTTTTAAAGACTGGGTCCTTCTATCTTGTCTAGATTGGAAATGTAGAGGATACTCATAGATCCAGTCCCATTGATTGGCACAGAAACTTTGACCTGCCCCATTTCTGACCTGCACTGGTTTGTCCTTTCTTTTTCTTTTCTTCTACTCTGCTTTTATTTTTTTGTGTGCTTTAAAATTTTATCATTTATTTATTTTTAACATTCTTTTCTTTTTACCTTGAGTTCCAAATCTCTCCCTCCCATCCCTCCACCATCCACTGAGAAGGCAAATAATATGTCAATTACACAGGTGAAGTCATGCAAAGCACATTTCCATATCACAAAAAAAGAGAGAAAGAGAAAATTATACTTCAGTTTGTACTCAGATTTCCCCAGTTCTTTCTCTGGAGGAGGGTAGCATTTTTTTTTTTTTATCATACGTCCTTTGGAATTGTCTTGGGCCATTGTATTGTTCAGAGCAGTCGAGCCATTCACAGTTGATCATTGTATAACACTGCTGCTCAGTTCTCACTTCACTTTGCATGAGTTCATACAGGCCTTGCCATGTGGTTTTTTTTAAGGTCACTCCCCTCATTATTTCTTATATCACAATAGTACTCCATCACAATCACTTGCTACAACTTGTTCAGTCATTCCCCAGTGGACAGGCATCCCTCCAAATTCCAATTCTTTGCCACCACATAAAGTTACTATAAATATTATATATGTTATTATATTCTATATATATTATTATGTATTATATAATATATTCTTATATATAAGATATATATGTATGTATGCATGTATGTATACATATACATATATTCTTTTCCTTCTATCTCTTTAGGGTACAGACCTAGTAATGATATTGCTGGGTCAAAGACCATGCATGTTTTTATAGCCCTTTGGACATAGTTCCAGATTGTTCTACAGAATGGTTGGACCAATTCACCATTCCACCAACAGTTCATTAATGTATCTATTTTCCTTCATCCCCTCCACCATTTGTCATTTCTGAAAAATGTGAGGTGGTACCTTAAGGTTGTTTTAATTTGCTTTCTTCTGATCAATAATGATTTGGAGCATTTTATCATATGACTATATATATGTATATCTTTAATTTCTTCTAAAAACTGCATTTTCTTATCCTTTGACCATTTATTAATTGAGGAATGGCTCTTATTTTTATAAATTTGACTCAGTCCCCTATATATTTTAAAGGTGATTTTGCAAAAAGAAACGTGTTGTGAAATTTTTTACATTGCTTCATTGTCTATGATAACTTTTAGCAAAGTGTAGTTTCCCTGATAATCTCTTTTAATTAGGTCTATTTTTGCTTTTACTTTGCCTAAAATCCTAATTGCTATCCCTGCTTTAGCTATTTCAGCTGAAGCATAAGAGATTTTGAATCAGTCCTTTATTTTAATTTTGTGTGTGCCTTTCTGTTTCATTCCTTTTTAAAAAAATATATTGTTAGATTCTGGTTTCTAATCCATTCTGCTATCCACTTCTGTTTCATGAGGTAGCAGAGCTCATCCCATTCACAGTCACAGTTCTGATTACTAAAGATGTATTTCCACCACCACTCTCCAATCTTATTTTCTTCTGTTTATTCTTCTCTCCCTCTTTTTATCCCATCCCCCCTCAAATCTATTTCCTTCTAACCATTGCCTCCCTTAATCTGTCTTCCCTTTCATCACTCCCTCCTCCCAATATCTCCTAACCTCTTAACCTTCTATTTCCCTATTGGATAAGATAGATTTTTACATACAACTGAGTGTGTGTTTGTATGTGTGTGCGTGCGCGTGTGTATTCTTCCTTCTTTGAACCAATTCTGATGAGAGTGAAGTTCAAGCATTGCCTGCCACCACCACCTCCATTTTCTTCTCTACTATAAAGAAAATTTTTCCCCATTCTACCTGCCCCTTTCTCCTTTTTCCAGCATATCCCTTTCTCACCCCTACATTTTTTGCAGGGAGATCATCCCAACATAATTGACTCACAACCATGCCCTCTGTTTATGTAAACTCCTTCAAACTCCTTCTAACTCCCCTAATAATAATAAAATCCTTAGGAGTTATACATATCATCTTCCTATATAGGAATGTAAATACTTTAACTTTATTGGGTCTCTTATGATTATTTTTTTTCATGTTTACCTTTTTATGCTTCTCTTGAGTCTTCCGTCTGAATGCTGAATTTTCTATCCAGGTCTGGTCTTTTCATTAGGAATACTTGGAAATAAATATCTATTTTTTCCCTTGAAAGACTATACTTAGTTTTGAGGGGTAAGTTATTCTTGGTTGCAATCCTAGATCCTTTCCAGAATATCATATTCCAAACCCTCTGATTCTTTACTGTGGAAGCTGCTAAATCTTGTATGATCTTGACTGTGACTCCATAATATTTGAATTTTCTTTCTGGCTGCTTACAATATGTTCTCCTTGATCTGGGAGCTCCAAAATTTGCCTATAATATTCCTGGGAATTTTTATTTTGGAATCTCTTTCAGGAGATGATCAGTGGATTCTTTTCATTTCTATTTTCCCCTATGGATCTAAGATATCAGGGCAATTTTCCTTCATAATTTCTTTAAATATGGTGTCTAGGCTCATTTTTTAAAATTGTGACTTTCAAGTTGTCCAATAATTCTTAAATTGTCTCCACCAATTTTCCACTTCAGTTGCTTTTCTGATTAAATATTTCACATTTTCTTCTATTTTTTTCACCATTTTAACTTTGTTTTATTGTTTCTTAATGTCTCATGGAGTCCCTAGCTTTTAGTTGCTGAATGTTGCATTTTAAGGAATTATTTTCTTCAATGAGTTTTTGTATCTCTTTTTCCATTTGGCCAATTCTGCCTTTTAAGCAGTTCTTTTCTTCAGTGAATTTTGTACCTCCTTTTCCATTTGGCCTATTATTTTTATTACTATTAGTAGTAGTAGTAGCATCAGTAGTAGTACAGTACAGTAGTAGTACTACTAGTAGTAGTAAGAGCCACTAAGTGGTACAGTGTGTGGACCTGGAGTCAAGAAGAATTATCCAAGTAGTAGCATCAGTAATAGTAGTGGTAGTAATACTACTACAACTACCACTGATAATAATAATGTCCCATTCCTATAATACTTTAAGGTTTGAGAAGCACTTTTCCTCATAGCAACCCTAGATATTTCTGGTCCCATTTTACAGGGGAAGGAAAGGAAGTACAAAGAGGTTAAATAACCAATCCAAGAGCACACTGCTATTCAGTATTAGATAAATAAATCCCAGGCTTTCTGACTTGGTGGTCAAGGTTCTTACCATTTCTCCCAGAGGTCTCCTCATCTGAAGCCTCCCTGAATTAGCCCTTAGTCCCCTCTTGGATAATTGAGTCCATCCTACCTTCCCTTCAGCGTACCTTTATTGGCATGTTATCAGTATAGACTATTCTGCAGGTTGCATCAGCTTAATTACCCCTGTTTTTGATACTTCGTTAATTCCTGGAACCAGGGCATTAATGAAGGAGACTTAATGAGGTCAGTGGGGAGAACCTGACAAGCCCCCAAAACTTCACTCTTGTTTTGCTCTGTACAAGGCTGGCACTCTAGAACAACACAAACCCTTTGCCTGGTTTTTAGGGGACCCTGGGGGTCAATTATAACTATTTGAGATACCCCTGTGGGCTTCAGGCTGTGCTTAGTCACCAAAACATGCCCATGCTAGTGCCATGGCATGGTCATCAAGCAACTGGTGTTCCCAGGTGCCCAAGCGCATGGGAACCCTTTAAAGGTTCAAGTGAGTTTGCTAATGAAAGAGGGAGTGCCATGCTAGGATTCTAGGGAGGTTAAGGCATCTCTCACATTCAAAATATTAACATAGGAATAAATGCTCTCTGGCTTCTGACCTCATCACTCAAATGAAATGGATCCCTCTAAAGTTACCCATGATCTCTTAAAGCCAAATCTGATAAAGGTTTTTCTCAACCTTCATCCTTCTTGACCTCTCTATAGTCTCTGACTTTGTTGACGAGTCTCTCTTCCTAAAAACTCTCTCCTCTCTGGGTTATCTTAACACTGGTCTCTCTTAGTCCTCCTACCTTACTGTTGCTAGTACTGAATGTGCCCCTTAACTCTAAGTGTATAACAAGACTCTGCTGGCTCTTTTTGAGTTGGCAAATAATTGGAAATTGAAGGGATGTTCATTAATTGGGAAATGACTAAACAAGTTGTGGCATATGAATGTAATGAATCATGCTCATCCTTCATTGCCAAAGAAGACCATGCCATCATGACTTGCACTTGACTTTGTTTTGAGTGAAGGAGGGCTGTGCAGGTCACCAGCCTCTGGAGAAGTCCTCCAGAACCATCTGAATCCAGTGACCAGATATTCCTCAGGATAACTGGAGATGACCCAGGATGAGGCAATTGGGGTTAAGTGATTTGCCCAAGGTCACTCAGCTAGAGAGTGAGAAGTGTCTGAGGTGAGATTTGAACTCAGGTCCTCCTGACTCCTGCACTGGTGCTCTATCCACTGTACGGAATACTATTGTGTTATAAGAAATGATGAGCAGGAGGATGTCAGAAGGACCTGGAATGCCCAGTGATATGAGTGGAACCAAGAGAACATTGTCCGTAGCATCAGCAACACTGCACAGCGATCAACTGTGATTGACTTAGCTCCTCAGCAACTTAATGATCCAAGGCAAGTCCAAGAGGCTCATGATGGAGAAGGCTGTTCACATCCAGAAAAGAACTGATGGAATCTAAATGCAGATCAAACCATATTATTTTCACTTTCTATATTTTCTCATGATTTTTTCCTATTTCTTCTTTCACAACATGACTAATATGGAAATATGTCTTACATGACTGCCTGTTTATAACCTATATCAAATTGCTTACCATCATAGGGAAGGGGGAGGGGAGGGAAGGGAGGAGAAATTTGGAACTCAAAATTTTATGTAGAAAAATAACTGTTAAAATTGCATTATATGTAATTGGAAAAATGCCATTTAAAAGAAAGAATGAAAAAGACTCCATGATAAACCGTCTTTTCTTCTCTTACTCTACTCTCAGAGACTCCATTATCTGTCATGGGCTTAATTGGTCTCTCTATGCTGATGATTTCCAGATCTATATTTCCAGCCCTTGTGTGTCTCTTCAGCTCCAATCCTACACCATCAACTGCCTAATGGGTATTTAGAATTGAATATCTTTACAAATGAAACCATATATAAATGAATATATACCTAGGGATATTCAACAGTGAACTATACTGATCCATTTACATCTTCAGAATGAGAAAGGCTAGCATTTTCAGTTTCAAAATTCTAAGTAGCAAAACCGAAGTCCGATGCATAATAGCAAAGGGTACAGAACTACAAAAACTGGACATCTTGGAAAGTATGGCAGTCACTAAAGCTTTGTGGCCCTGCCACAGCTGGGGCATCCACCATTGCCAGTCAAATGATGATGCCTTGTCCTCTAGCCTGGCACTAAGGGATTTAGTGGTTCTGTGACCTTGGCCCAAGATTTTCATATTCCAATTTAAAGCCCCAAGAATCATTTCTTCCTGAGGTTCACCAAACACGTGCTTTTAGAATTTGCTCTCAAACCTGTGCTAACAAATCCTTCAGCATCCCTGCCTCCTAAGCCTGACCCTGTGCTGACGGATCACCTAAGCATTCTCTAGCAAGCCTAAATCTCTGCTAACAGATCCTCTCCAATTCTCCTCCAAGTCTGACTTTGTGTGGGCAGATTCTTCCAAATCCTCTCTTAAGCTTGAATCTCTGTTAACAGCTGGTCTAGCATTGTCCCCCAGGTCTTACTTTATCCAGAAATTCTCAAAGTATGGTCCAGGGATTCCCTAGGGATCCCTGGAACCCTTTCAGGAGTCATGTGATCATGAGATAAAAATATTTTTCATAATAATTCTAAGATGTTTTAATTTCTATTATGGTAAATAGTGATAGCTGTAACTCATAGAAACAAAAGTTCTTTGTGGCAGGGGGCTCCTCAATAATTTGTAAGAGTATAAAGGGGTCCTACATCTAAATAGTTTGAGAACCACTGTGGCAACAGGTCCTCCAGAATTCTCCCCAAAGTCTGACTCCGTGCTGAAAAGTCCACCCTTTTCTCCAAGCCCACACATATGTTCGCAGCTCCCCTAGCCCCGCCCAAGTCTGACAATGAAGTCTACATGGAACTGATAGCAGTCCATTGTGCTGGTACCTTGGAGGCGAGAAATACAGGTGCCTGATAAATATCTTCCGTTGCTGGGCAACCTTGAACTGTAACAGTGGTTGCTAGGAGCATGGATGGGGAAGGCTCATTGACTGGGAAGTGCTTAGGAAACTAAAAAATGGTACCAACCAAGACTACTACTGTCCCTGTGTAGGCCCTGTGGGGATGATTTAGTGAGTTCTGACTCAAAACCATATTTCTTTCTCAACACAGTTGAGCCCAGTGGGGCCTGCAGGGTTCATATTTACTCAAAAAATGGGTCACCTTTGACTTCTGGAAGGTATGAGGCATTCTCTGGGGTGTCCCTCACTCATCTTCCATCCTGTCTCCCAGCAGTACTTTCCTCCACCAATTCCTCTAAGAGAGGAATTTTTTTATTTATTTGCCAAAGCCTGGGGGAATTGGGAGCAAGGAAGGTCAAAGAGGGTTGGGGTTAGATTATAGTAGGAGGGGAGCTGCTACCAGAATTAAGGTAGAGTTTTGGTTAGAGATAGAGTTGGGATTAGGATTTTGGAGCTACAGTTAGAAGCAGGGTTAAGGTTAAGGTCAAGATTCAAGTTGAAATTGGGATTCCAATTTCATAGCTAGAATTTGTGTTAGGGGTAAGACTGGGTTTGGAGTTATGGTTAAAGTTGGAGTTAGTATTGAGATTGGATCCCAGACCAACACCCTTGCACACTGGCTACACTCTCTTCCCTTCACTATCCTGACCCTTTAGTGAACCATCTCAGCTCTGTGCCATCCTGGATTAGTCCCACCATCTACTTCCTTCAGTCCTAGCCATCTAATGGCCTGTGGAGTTAGATTAAAATCACAAAACCATACTGATTGGATCCACTACAAAGTTATGTTATCTAATGTCAACTTACTTCCCTTACTACAACAATCAAATCATTCTACTCCTCCCTAATGGACTTGTTATCCTACTCTCCACCACAGCTATTCTAAACCTTCTCACCTCTCCTCAAGCCTCCCAGGGCACCTGTTCCCCTACTCCAATCCACTCTTTACTGAGGACCTTGCATTGTACTTAAAAAGAGAATTCATTAATTGAGAGCTCCCTCTTCCCCTCTCTTTCTCTTCTCACATCACTCAGACATCTTCCCCTGTTAATCTCGTCCTTCATGCTTTTATCAGATGAAAAGATCACTCTTCTTCTCACTAAGGCCAAACACTCTACACATACCCTTGATCTCATCCCCTCTCATCTTCAGCAGATTGTCTCTATTATAACCACTACTCTATCTCTAATCTTCAGGCCCTTCATTATTACCTACAAACACGCCTCTCTCCAACCATTCCTGCTAGCTTTTGTCTCTTTTACCTTTCTTGGCTAAACAACTGGAGAAAGCCATCTACATTAAGTGTCTCCAGTTCTTTTCTCATTGTCTTCTTAACCTTCTATAGAAGGCCTTCTCATTACTCAATTGAATTTGCCCTTTCCAGAGTTACCCATCATATCACTAGCCAAGTCTAATACCTTTTCCTCAATGCTCATCCTTCTTGACCTCTCTGCATCATTTAATACTGTTGATTAATTTCATTTTCTGCACTCTATCTCCTCTAAATTTTTATGACACTGTCCTCTTCTGGCTCTCCTCCTATCTAACCACTCTTCAGTCTCCTTTTTTGGATCTTCATCCATGTCAGCCCACTAACCAGTGACATCTCCTAAAGCTATATTATGGGACTGATTTTCTTCTCTCTATATACTATATTAATTTGTTTATCTCTTCAGTGCCATGGGGTTCAATTTTCATCTTCATGTAAATGATTCCCATATTTATATATCCAACCATACTCTCTCCTGAGTCTAATCCTTCATCACCAATTGCTTTTTGGACATCTCAAATTAGATTTCTTATAAGCATCTCAAAATCAACATATCTGGGGTTAATCTTTTTATTTTGCTACCATTTAGAAATATCTCCATCACCTCTGTCTCCTATGTTGCTTGGTTTAGGACTAATGGAGATTGTGATAATGAGATGGAAGATGCCTAGATACCCACTTCCACTTCTCCTTTCCCCAACTAACCAGTTTTTCCTAGGTTTCTCCCATGTGCCCTGATAGTTCTGGTTTTAGCTCTGGGGTCTCAAAAAGCTCACAATCTAGTTGGGGAATTCACAGCTTTGTTGCCTGATTGGTTCCTCTTCCCTTGATTAAGAACCTATGGTTTTCTGATCCCACTCTCCTTCATTAGAGGATAGCGAAGGAAGGGACTCTGTCTTCTAAGTTGCAAAAACAGGTAACCGTATTTACGTAAGTAAAGGGAAGCACAGAGAGGGTCCTAAAGCAAACTGGAACAACAGGAGAACACATTGGGGCTGACTTTTAAAAGACAAATGGGATTTCTGAACTGTTTCAGGTAGCCATAAAAAAAATCACTGATATTTTGTCCTATTCCTCCCTCTATCCCTTTGTTTCTCTTTTCCTCTTCTCTACCTCCTTCCTTCCTTTTTCCCTTCCTTTCTTCCTACCCACTCTCTCTTTTTGCCTTCCCTTCATTCTTCCCTCCTTTTCCCTTTGTCTTTGCTTCCTTCCTTCCTTCTTGCCTTTCTTCTACTTTCCTTCCCTTTCTTCCTTCCTTCCCTTCCTCCTTCATTCTTCAGTCTTTTTCCCTCCTCTTTTCTATCCTTTCTTCCTTCCAAGACAGGGTCTGCCACCTCAAGCAGAAGATAGTGTATGTCAAAGGGAGGGTGACCTTTCTGGCTTCCATTACCAATACTCAACTGTGTGTTTGGGGTTCCAGTCCAGGACCTTCCAGAGTGAGATGAGAGCTAGAAGAAGAATCACAATATAATGCAATAAGGCTCCAAGTGGATGTCAGGACACCTAGGTTCAAATCCCAAAGCTACTATTAACAAGTCAAAAATATGTGAAACTTTAGGGATCACATAAGAGCCATGTGGCCTTAAGCAAATCAATCTGCCTCAGTTTCCAACTTTGTAAAATGAGGGGTTTGGACTCAGATGAGCTCTAAGGTATCTTCCTGCTCTAATTCCTGTGATGCCAAGGCATATCACTTGGAGTGGCTAAGCTGATGCCCTGTGTGCAGATGCCCCCAGCTTTGGACAGTCGGGCTTGCCTGCAGCCCTACCCCCTCCTCTCCCTAAAGCCTGTAGGATGTGCAGAGTCTGGGGCCCTGGAGCCTAGCTGGGAAAGGCTAAAGGGATTGTCTCTGTTTGCTCAGGATGATGTGAAGTTGAAAAATGCTCTCTGAGGTCCCTGCCAGCTCTAGTGTTCTGTGAATCTTATTATTCTAAGGACTCAGGTAATTTGGATTTGCCAATTAATCATCAGGCCCCAGGAGTCCCCAAAGGCCTCTAGTCCCAGTCCTAAAGCCACAGAGAATAAAGTGCCTCCAAGCAGGGGAAGGCTCTGTCTGAGAGCCTGGTTCTACAACTAGGATAGTTTTTCCCAAACCCATAAAGATCTGTTCACCAGCCTTTAGAGAAAGTGTATGGCTCATATTTTTTAAAATGTTATCTCAAAGCATCTACTAAATTTTACCAACAAGAGAGGAGGGTCAATGGTGAGGGTGAGGAAGATCACACAACAGCTTGTAACTGGGCCAACTGAGAACCCAAGGCTTCAGGCAATAAAGGAGCCCCCTCTAGTCATGGCCCCTCTCAGCTTTGCTCACTTGAGGCTGTCCTTGCTGTAAGGAATGATTTCTCTCCCTTTAAGGCAGGGGAGAGATGCAAAATGTAAACTCTTCTATTCAGTCTGCCTCCCCCAATGTGTCTTTCCAGACTTACTGGACATTCTTTTCCTCCCATCATTCTATGATCCAGTCTCTCTGTTCCCCACACATCTTTTTTGGCATAAGCTTGTCTCCTCCCATTAGAATACAGGTGACAAATGGACAAGGTTTCATTCTTGGTCCTTGTACTGCTCAGGGCATGGCACATGGTGCATGCTTAATAAGACTTGTTGCTGGTGTGAGTGATAAGTGGGGGACAAGTCTATGGGGGAGCCTAATCTGGCTGGAGAGCTACAGGTTTCTGAAGATGCAAGTGCAGAAGACCTTCTGGTCCTCAGAAGGCAGAAGATGGGCTCAGACTGGAAAGGTAGAAAGAGGCAGGTTATAAAGAACCTTAAAAGCCAAACAGAGGATGTTAGGTTCAATCCTGGAGGCAATAATATTCACACGAACTACTAGCCAAGAAGGAGGCTAGCAATAAACTCTGACCTCAGATGTCTACTTGCAAATATACAAGGGATAGGCGATAATCAAGGTGAACCAGTGCTCCTTGGGCAAGGTTGCAAATGTGACCTTCTAGGTATGCGACTAATACCAGGTGGGATGGGACTTAGTGTCTGGAATGTGGCTCTGGAAGAATGTTTTTTTCAAAAAGAACAGATTAAGTAAAAGGAGAAGTAGAATAATATTGCAAAATGTTAAAATGTGCCTGTGTGAGGAAATTCAGGAACCAGTGGCAGGAAGCCTGCTGGATAGCACTTAGGTTAAGACTGACAGAAGCAGAAACCAGGCTTTTTTTTTTAATCCGCAGACTTTTATTAGATCCTCAACTTTTTGCAGAGTGTCACAGTGCTAGGCACTGGGGGAAGATAAAAAGTTTAGGTAATAAGATATGGTTTCTTCCCTCATGGAATTCACACTCTTGTAAAATGAATAATATGGCTTTAAATTTTTATTTTCATTCTGAATTTCACACCAAATTAAATGGGCATTTCCATACACAGAACAGAAAAAGGGTACATGAAACTGCAGGTCCCTATTATGTTCGGCTAAAGAATATTATCATAAGAAATTAGTATAGACTTCTTGGACAAGAAGATGGAAACAGATCACACACCTTACAGAAGAAAGAAAGAAAGAAAGAAAGAAAGAAAGAAAGAAAGAAAGAAAGAAAGAAAGAAAGAAAGAAAGAAAGAAAGAAAGAAAGAAAGGAGGGAGGGAGGGAGGGAGGGAGGAAGGAAGGAAGGAAGGAAGGAAGGAAGGAAGGAAGGAAGGAAGGAAGGAAGGAAGGAAGAAAGAAAGAAAGAAAGAAAGAAAGAGAAAGAAAGGAAGGAAGGAAGAAAGAAAGAAGGAAGGAAAGAAAGAAGGAAAGAAGGAAGGAAGGAAAGAAGGAAGGAAGGAAGGAAAGAAAGAAAGAAAGAGAAAGAAAGGAAGGAAGGAAGGAAGAAAGAAAGAGAAAGAAAGAAAGAAGGAAGGAAGGAAGGAAAGAAGGAAAGAAAGAAAGAAAGAGAAAGAAGGAAAGAAAGAAAGAAGGAAGGAAGGAAGGAAGGAAAGAAGGAAAGAAAGAAAGAAAGAGAAAGAAGGAAAGAAAGAAAGAAAGGAAGAAAGAAAGAAAAAGAAAGAAGGAAGGAAGGAAGAAAAAGAAAATTTACTAATAGCTGTTACTAATAGCCAATCACTGGATAGATAAATATAAACAAGAAGGGTGCTGTTACAGTGATGAAGAACTTCAATTATCTAGACTGGGTGTCTCCAAACTTTGTTGATTACATACTCCCCTTAATAAACATTTGGGGGCATGCCCCCCAGTATGTATATATTGACTTATAACTTATATGTATATATTGCTGTATAAATGAAGTCAATTATAAAGCATACATAAAAATGGAAATATTAATAGAATGAGATAAAGAGGAAATAAACCATATTTTTATGGCTTCTGGCCAAGCTGGAGTGGGTGGAAGGAATGACTGACTGACCACTAGTCTATTTGTCTCTCTGTAACAGCCAGCGTTGGTCGCAGGGAGAGAAGAGAGCAGCAGAAACCAGTAAGAACAGTAAACTAAGTCGCTGAGTGGCTTTCTGAGAGGCTACTTCTTCATGCCCATCATCAGATCTTCTTAAATGCCTCCTGCAATACGCACACCTCACTTTGAACACCACTGGTCTCAACAGTCTGGATCTCTTTGACTACCAAAAAAACCCAAACCAGAGCAATGGATCAATTCTTGACTTGTTGGCAATTACTTTAAATGAGGACAGGAATTGTTATTCTGCATCTGATTCTGATCAACAGGAAAGAATTTCTTGCTGAAGACACAATGATGGGAAACATTGGGAGGGAAGTGGCCATTTTATCTCAGCATTTAATGACAGAGAAGAAAAGTTGAACAGAGACTGACTTGCACCCCTAGGGTGAGGGGGGCAGATCCCAAAGAATTCAGAGAGAGGATAAGAAGAGAACTCCAATGGTCTAAACTTCTGAAAGAAAGGGGATGGGAACACAAGAATAATCAGTTTGTTAGCTAGCATTTGGTAAATGCCAACTATATGCCAGACCTGGAATCAGGAAGATCTGAGTTCAAATATGACCTCAGATTTGAATTACTAGCTGTGTGACCCTGGGCAAGTCACTTAACTCTATTTGCCTCAGTTTCCTCATCTGTAAAATGAGCTGGAGAAGGACATGGCAAACCACTCCAGTATTTTTGCCAAGAAAACCCCAAATGGGATCATGGAGAGTTGGACACAACTGAAAAGACTGAACAACATATACCAGTCACTGTTCAAAGACTGAGGATACAAAGAAAGGCAAAAAACGAACAGTCTCTGCTCTCTCGGGACTCACAGGGGGGAGACAACATGCAAACAACTATATGGAAACAGGATGAATTAAGAGTAGTCTCAGAGGGAAGGCACCAAAATTAAGGAGAACTAGAAAAGGCTCTTTGCAGAAAGGAGGATGTTAGCATAGAAAGATGATAGAAGATAATAGGAAGCAGAGGTGAAGAGAGAGGGTGTTCCAGGCATGAGGAACAGCCAGTGCAAATGTCTGGAGTCAGGAAATGGAATGTTCTATGTGAGAAACAGCCAGGAGGCCAATGTCACTAGATGACATGGTATCTGGAGGGGATAAAGAACAGATTCTAAAGGTGTCAGAGGAAAGATAAGAAGAACTCCACTCTTCTAAATTTCTACAGGAGAAGTTGGCACAAGAACAAAACCCAGAAGACAAAAGCAGAAACAATTTTGATGAGGATAAAAAGAAGAAGCTGTCTAAAGCGACCCATCAACCAATCATTAACCAGTCCTGATTTTTTTAAGACATGCATCAGAAGCAGAACACAAAAGCATAGCTAGCTGCCGGTGGTGGTTTGTCTTCCATTCTCAAAGCGGACCATGACATCAGGGACATGATGACATGACTTACAACTAACTTTGATTTGAGGGAGGGCTGTGCAAGGTCGCCAGACTTGCTTTCTCCTCCAGAGCCATCTGGATCCAGTGGCTGGATATTGATAAAGATGACTGGAGAGGACAGAGGATGCAATGGGAGACCTTGACCCTTTTAAGCTAAGGTCTTTTCAGGTTCTCACTTCCAGAGAGGCAACACCCATTCAGTGAATAGGCCTCTTTAAGAAGTGAGTCATGGGATGGTCCCTTTAATAAAAAAATATCAAACTGGGAGTGGAAGACCCTCAGGGTTGTTAACCAAAAGAGAATCCTTTACTATTTACATTCACTTTGAGCCAGAAGAGCCCCCAATATAACCATTAAATGGTACTTGGCCTAAGCCTCAGAATGAGTTGAGTTTGTTTGGGACAACCAAAAAATATGCCTTTTATCTCTGAGGCAAGAGGAACATCAAAGAAGTCCCCTAACTGCTACTCCAGATGCTTAGAAGGAATGAAAATGAACCCTGAAAGGAAGGCAAAACTACTTCGTTTTACCTGAATTTTCTCTGTCAAGGAGAATGACCTTTGGACTTGGCAGTACAGAGTAAAAATAGAGGACATGGAGTTAGGTGAGATGATAAGAGAGCAAGCACCTTGCTCCCTTGAATGACCTCCTTCCAGCAGAACTCTAGAGGAGCTGCAATAGGTAATCTTTGCTGTGGCTCCAAGAGATCTCAAAAGATGCATGAGGAAGTGGTGATCACAGACTTACCATGGCTTAATTAAAAATAAGTCATGTCTGTCACACTAAGCTTATTTTCTCTTGTGACTGGGTTACTAGACTGTACAGAGGGGGAACACTATAGACATAGTTTGTTTATCTTGAGAGGTAGTGAGTTTTCTCTGCTTTAAGCGAAGGCTAGAGGATGTTGGAGAGAAGATTCTTTTTCAGATATGACTGGAGTAGCTAGTCTCTGAGGTCCCTACTTACCCTGAAATTCTATGGGTCCTATGATTCTGGAACTGGAGGTGAGCAAATGGTTTCCCCTTTTTTTTCAAAAAGGGAAGAAGTTGGTCTGAATTTGACTTCATTTCCTGGAAAAAAAATTCCAGAATTAATTTCATTTTTAAAATATTTATTTATTTATTTTTGGTTTTCAACATTCACTTCTGTAAGATTTTGAGTTTTAAATCTTCTCCCCTTTCCTCTCCTCTCCCCAAGACAGCATGCAATCTGATACATATATAATTATATTAAATTTAATTCTACATTAGTCATGATATAAAGAAGAATTGGAACCAAAAGGGAAAACCATGAGAAAGAAGAAACAAAAAAATGAGAAAATAATAGCTTCGATCTGCATTCAGACTCTACAGCTCTTTCTCTGGATGTGGATGGCATTTCCATCACGAATCTTTTGGAATTGTCTTGGATCCTTGCGTTGCTGAGAAGAGCTAAGTCTAACAAAATTGGTTGCTGACCACTATTATTGTTTGATATTATTATAAGGGAATATTATTATGATTCATATATTATTGTAAGGGAATATTATTGTTACTGTGTACAGTGTTCTCCTGGTTCTGTTCACTTCCCTCAGCATCAGTTTATGTGAGTCTTTCTAGGTTTTTCTGAACTTTGCCTGCTCATCATGTCTTACGGAACAATATTATTCCATTATATAGAATTTATTTCAAAGGGAAGGCTTGTTACTATTTACTAAGGGAAACCATGGGAATAGCTGGACAAATTGTGATATATGCATTAAATGGAATTTTACTGTACCAGAAAAAGGGACATATATGAAGAATTCCAAGAAGCATGAGAAGGTCTTCATGAAACGATACAGAATGAAGAAAGCAGACAAAATGAAATACACAACGACAACAATGTAACAAAGTCATCGTTAAAAGACAATAAAACTTGGATCAAAGACAACCTGAATATTTTTACTGTATGTCCTTTTAGTTAACCATTAAAAAACCACAAAAATGTAAAGTAATATATACAGACAGTAGTAATGAACTAATCAACAAGTGCTTGATAAAGCTTTTTTTTAAGACAGGAACTGAGCCAAACTCCAGCAATACTAAATTAAAGCAAAACAAATCCCTGTCCGCAAGGAGATAATGGCAGAGACATTTTAAGCCATTAAATCTTAAACTATTTTAAATATTTTTAATTTAGTTTTAAATTTTAATTTATTTAATTTAATTTTTATTTTTAATTTTAAATTACTAAAACTTTAAATTGTACTAAGACTTTTGGGACACCCTGTACAAAGTGGTAAGTAGAAGATGAATAAAAAGTAAGTGGAAGGTAATTTAAGAGGAGAAGGCAGTAACAGCTAGTGGGGGTGGAGGGGGGAGAGGGCCAGCGGGGAGTCTGGAAATAGAAAAGAACTCCTGGATGACTTCACGGAAAGCTAAAGTTTCTAAGAGTCAGGAAAGTACTTCCAGCTAGGGCAAAGGTTTGAAGGTGGGAGATGGAGTATTCTGAGTGAGAAACAAGTAGATCAGTCGTACTGAATCACAGAATTCATAAAGAATAGAATGAAAGGAAGAAGAATGCGGGAGCAGCTGGGTGGTGCAGTGGATAAGGCACTGACCCAGGAGTCAGGAGAACTTGAGTTCAAATCCAGCCTCAGACACTTACTAGCTATGTGACCCTGGGCAAATCACTTAAATCCAAGGAGGAGAAGATGAATGGGTCAGGTTGCGAGGAGCTCTAAATGTCAAACAAGGGCCTTATATCTGATTCTAGAGGATGGCACAGTGGATAAAGCACTGGGAATCTTCCTGAGTCCAAATCCTGCCTCAGTCACTTACTTGCTGTGTAACCCTGGGTAAATCACTTAACCCTGTATGCCTTCATTCCTCATCTGTAAAATGAGCTGGAAAAGGAAATAATAAACCAGTATCCTTGCCAAGAAAATCTCAAAAGGGGTCATGAAGAGTTGGACATGACTGAAACTCTCAACAGTAACAAAAGAGATAATAGAGAGCTCATGGAATTTATTAGGTAGGGGAGTATTGAGTGTGTATATATATATATATATATATATATATATATATATATATATATATACACATTATACACACACATGTGTGTATAATGTGTATATATAACATAACGTATATAACATATGCACATATGTATAATATATATAACACATATTTCAGGAAAATCACTTTAGCAGCTGTGAGCAGGTTGGATTGGAGTGGGGAGAGGTTGAGGCAGGAAGATCAACCAGATCAGGAAAAGGCCTGATTCAGGGAGGACAATTAGAAGACTGCTATTAGTGGGGAAGGGGATAGGAGAGGGAAGATAATAGAAGGGACAGCAGATTGGGGAAGAAGATAATCAGAAGCAAATTCTATTGTAGGAGGACAGGTCAAAGGAGAGAATGGAACAAATGGAGAGCAGGACAATACAGACGGAAATGTGGTTAGTCTTTTGCAACATAACTGTTATGGATGTGTTTTGCATGGCTACGCATGTATGACCTATATTGAATTGCTTACTTTCTCAGTGAGGGTGGGTGGGGAGGGAGGAAGAGAGAGAATATGGAATGCAAAGCTTTAAAAATGAATGTTAAAAATTGCTTTTGCATGCAACTTGGCAATAAGATGTACAGGCAATTGGGTATAGGAATTTATCTTGCCCTAAAGGAAAATGAGGGGAGGGGGATAGGAGAAGTGGAGTGATAGAAGGGAGGACAGACTGGGGGAAGAGATGGATGGGGTACACGTTGTCCTGGGGTGGGAGAAAGAGAGATGGGGAGAAAATTTGGAATTCAAATTCTTGTGGAGGTGAATGATGAAAACTGAAAAATACATTATATATATAAGACTATTATTACAAAGGATTCCATGAGCTACTGCTCTGAAGGCTCGCTCCCAGTGCTGCCTGTAAAGTGCTACGGGATCTCTCCATGGGCCAAAATGGCAGAGCAGTCGAACAAGAATGTAAAATACAATGCCCTGGAGAAGATCCAGGAGCATCATCATCGCTGCCACCTCTGGATCACCCTGCTCAACAAACTTTACGATTCAACCAAATTCTTGAAAGGGTATCCTGGAAACACTTGGAGGGAGCAAGATGGAGGTGATGCCTCTGAAAATGTGGAGGGTGCTGGGCCATCCACAGGGCTGCCTAAGAACTATCCAAGACGTATTTTTGAAGAACTTTATCCAGATGACAAAGGCAAAGTAAAGAAACAGAAAGATGCTCTTATTACTACCATTGGCAATGACTCTAGTTGGTGGACCAAGTGGGTGATCCCAGCAGTCTTTGCACCTGCTATGACCTGATGTATCCCTTCGACATATGTTGGCACATTTTGTAAAAGTCAGTGGATGAAGAGAGTGACTTAAACCAAGAAATAAAAAAACCCATTGTCACTGTCCACTTGGCTGACAGAAACCAACTTCATTTTCAAAAAAAGCACTTGAATGTGATCTTTCCTGCATACTTCTCTATAGATTGTGCCTTTTCATTCAAACTAGTTTTAAGGTTTTATTTGTCTTCTTAATGCTTTATCACTAGTTTAAGTAACTGTAGCAGCTGCTACAATTATGATACAGATTTTAAAAATTAGATCATTGTGAGAAAAGATAGGAGAAGGGAGGATGGAAGGGAAGGAAAGGGAAGGGAAAGTGAGGGGAGGGAAAAAAGAAAAGAAAGCCATTGCAATAGCCCAGCTGGGAAGGAATGAAGGCTTGAACTAGAGAGATAGCTGTGAGAGTGAGGAGAAGGGTATATGTGTGAGATATATTGTAGCCTTGCTCTTCTAAGCATTTTCTTACAGCTTTCAAAGACTGTATTTTTTTTGGAGGGGGAGAGAGTTTGCATAGTTCTTACAAAGTGTCTGTTGGTACTTTAAGAGACTTCAGAACTCTAATCAAGACAACAAACAATTGTAATTCCCGAAGACTCAAGAGGAAACATGCTGTCCATCTCCGAAGGAGAGCTGATAGACTCCAAGCGCAGACTGAGACACGTCTGCTCATGTCCCATGTGGGAATTCGTCTCCTGTGACTATCCATGTTTGCCATAAGATGTGGCATTGGGTTTTGTTTTTGTTTGTTTGGGTTTTGGGGTTTTTTTTTAGCCTTCTCAATGCGGGGGAGAGGGAGGGAGAGAAGGCAGATCTAGAATTAAATTAAATTTTAAAAAATGAAAATATCTGTTAGGTTAAAGTATCTTTTCAGAAAAGAAAGAAATGCAAGTGGTTATCACTAAGAACCAGCACAGCTTCATCTTACCGGTACTAGGACTGAAGAACGTAGATGGCGTTGAATATCTATTATCCATTGTTTTCCCTTAATTGGGTTTTGGGGTTTTTTTTGGTCATAAAGGAAGGTTGGGACTGAGGGGGAGGAGCTCAAAGTAACCTGTGTAAAGACAAAAAATCATCAAAAGGTATTTTTGACAAAAAAAAATTTCAGAGGTCATTTCATGGTAGCTTCATTTGAGGTAATAGTGGGAAAGTACAAATTTAGACCTGCGGTCAAAATAAACTTCCTAATCATTAGGGCTACTCCAAAGTGTGACCTTAAGAGGTGCTGGGTGCTTCCTCACGGGATGTCTTCAAGTAAAGCCTGGTTGTACCCGTCAGGTTGATTTTAGAGAAGATCCTTTTTCAGAAAAGACATCCCTTGAGGTCCCTTCCAGATCTGCTCAGGCTCAGTCCTGGGGGAGTCTGGTCCCTAAAAAGAGGGATCAAGCTCTGTTCTCAAACTCTCTGACTCTTTTTGCCCCCACCCTGAAACCCCAGGTAAAATTTATTAACACTTAGATTTGGCTCATGTCTATGGTCTCTCCAAAAGAAAATTGTTTGTCCTTCATTTCTGGAAAGCACCATGGACATCACGGTGATGTTTTGTCTCAGGTGGGAATCAGATTTAAATGAAGCAGAAAGTTCAAAAAGTTGCAGAAAGTTGTCAAACTCACTCTCTTTCCCAGAATCATCAAAGTCCGGTGGCAGGACTAAAGTCAAGACAATGGCCTGGGATGCAGTGGATGCCCTTGGTGTCTTTGACATCTGACCATCTCCAAGTGCTCCACAGCACCTGCTTCAGTCACCTTTGTAGCCTTTGGAACCAATTGTTCTCATCTTATTCTGATGGGGGAAGTCTTCACATGCTTGGAGTGGACGGCCCCCCACCTTTCTCCCCAGAAGGTTTGAGGCCTGTCAGTTACCCTTAACCTGGTTTAGCCTGTCTGCAAAGACAGTTTTACTTGGGTGTGGTTGCTGCCCCTACTACAGCCTCTTGGAGTCACAAGTGACAGTCGAGTGACAGGTGGACACCAAAAGTGGATGAGCAGCCCTGAGGAGGGTTCACACCACAGAGGCTAGTGCTCCCTGAACGCTCCATATGCCCCTGGACGTATGGTGAACCTCTGAACACCTAAGCCCAAATCAACTTCAAAAGTTACTATTTTTGAACTAGTTAGGGATAAGCAAACCAAAATAAGTAAATTACTCACATGTACAAAAAATATTTATAGCAGCTCTTTTTGTGATGGCCAAGAACTGGAAAGTAAGGGAATGCCCATCCATTGGAGAAAGGCTAAACAAGTTGTGACATATGAATGTAATAGAATACTATTGTGCTATAAGAAATGATGAGCAGGGGGACTTCAGAAAAACCTGGAAAGACTTCTATAAACTGATGCTAAGTGAAGTGAGCAGAACCAGGAGAACACTGTACACAGTAACAGCCACACTGTGTGATGACTAACTTAGACCTGGCTCTTCTCAGCAATGCAAGGTTCTAAGACAACTCCAAAAGACTCATGATGGAAAATGCCTCCACACCCAGAGAAAGAACCATGGAGTCTGAATGCAGACACAAGCATATTATTGGCTCTCTCTTTTTTGTTTGTTTCTTCTTTCTCATGACTCATTTCATTGATTATAATTCTTCTTTGCAACATGACTAATGTGAAAATATGTTTAATGTGAATGAATATGTAGAACCTATATTGGATTGCATGTTGTCTTGGGGAGGGGGGATGAAGGAGGGAAAGAAGGGGGAGAAAATTTGGAACTCAAAAGCTTGTGAAACTAAATGTGAACTAAAAATAAACAATTAAAAAATAAGTAAATTATCATTAAACTTTGTAGAACACTGAAAATAAATAAAATTAATTAATTTTTAAAAATGGGAAAGGGTCCCACATGTACAAAAATATTTACAGCAGCTCTCTTTGTGGTGGCCAAAAACTGGAAACCAAGGGAATGTCCATCAATTGGGGAATGGCTGAACAAGTATGGTATATGAATGTAATGGAATACTATCGTGCTGTAAGAAATGATGAACAGGAAGACTTCAGAGAAGCCTGGAAAGACTTATACGATCTGATGCTGAGAGAAAGGAGCAGAGCACAGCAATGACCACAGTGTGCGAGAGCTTTTTGTGGTAGACTTGGAACTTCGCAGAAATGCAAGGACTTAAAAAAAATCCCTATGGTCTTTTAAGGCAAAATACCTTCAACATCCAGAGAAAGAACTATGGAATTCAATCGCAGAATATAGCAAATCATTTTTTTGTGTGTATTACATTTTGGTTTGCTATATGATTTCTCCCATTCATTATAATTCTTCTACACAGCATGACTATAGTGAAAATGTATTTAATAGGAACGCATGTGTAGAACCTATATAAAATTGTATGCCGTCTCGGGGAGGGAGGGGAAAAAAAATCTAAGTTATATGGTAGTGATTATAGAACACTGAAAATAAATAAAATTAATAAAAAGAAAAGATCAGACACCAGAACATGCAAAAAACCCCAAAACTAAACTTGTAGCTAAGGAGAATACGACAGATACCTGGATTTTAGAACAGCATTTGATAAAGTTGTCTCATGCTAGTCTTATGGGAAAAGTGGGAAGATGGAAACTAGATGACAAAATACTTAGATGAACTTGGCCTCCGGGATGGCCAAACTCAAACAGTGATCATTAATTGCTCACCACTAATTTGGCAGGAGCCCTCCCACGGAGAGCCTCAAGGATCTGTGCTCGTGGAGTCCTACATTATTCAACATGTTTATAAAGGGCTTGTATAAAAGCACAGGTGGCATGTTGATCAAACCTGCAGATCATGAATCTGGGAGGCACTTGCTAACATTCTAGATAACAAGATTCAGAAAGATTTTGACAGGTTAGAATATCAGGCTAAATCTAATAAGACAAAACCAAATAAGGATAAATGTAAAGTCTTACACTTACACTTTTAAAAGATAACATCACAAATCCAAGATGAGAGAAGCATAACAAAATATTACTTCATTTGAAAAAGATCCAGGGGTCTTCATAGATCACAAGCATCACCAAACTTCACTTGGGAGTCAGAAAGGGAGTAATCAGAGGGAGTTCCCCTGATCTGCTCCACTGGGGTACTTTCCAGGGAGCTGAGTTGTGAATGTTCGTTAGCAAGGGACCAAAGCACATGTGTCCACAGAAGGTGCACATGTCAGAGGGCATGTCAGGGGAGTGGCCTTGCTTCTTTCTATCTTGAGCTACAGTAAAAGAGTCATAGCTTGCAGGAATAAGGAAGTGATCATTTCACTGGCCTGGTTGGCCTACGTTTTGGGATCCTGAGTTGAGAGCTCTAAGAGGACTTAGATCAGGGGCTCTGGCCCTGTTTTGAAATAATGGAACCCTTGGACAGTCTGGCAAAGCCTATGGATTCCCTTCTCATAATAATGCATAAGATAAAATATGTTGGAGTACAGAGGAAGCTAATTATATTAAGATAAACCTATCAATTATTTTTTAAGTTCACAGACACAAGTTAAGAATCTTTGCCTTTCAGGTCATCTAATTTGACCTCCACTCATTTTACAAATGAAGAAACTGAGTCCTAGGGGGATGGTTTGCCCAAAGTCACACAGATGGTAAGGAAAAGAATAAGTCAGACTCAGGTCCTCTGCAGATGTGGCATTTTCCTCACCCAATTATTGCACCTCCTCCATCTAGAACATTGGATTCAGTTGGGAGAGATACAAATTAAGATTAAGATTGGGAAAGACAGCAAGTAGTCAGAGGAAGAGAAGCAGTATCGTGAAAGGCCTTGAGATGTTGGCACAGGAAGACCAATGGAAAGAACCAGACATTTTGAGCACAGTGCAGAAGATCTGAAGGCAAAAGATGCAAGGATCTGAAGGACTGTGGCATGGAAGCTGGACTTAGACTTATCTACTCTGGCCCCAGGTAGCAGAAGCAAAAGTTGGAAAGAGGAAATGGGGATTAACATAAGGGGGAAAGGTCCTACACAATTAGAGCTATTCAAAAGCAGAATGCTGGTGAGGTAGTCAAGGTGGCTTGGGAGGCAAGTGCTGGACTCAGAGTCAAGGAGTTGTTGTTCAGTCTAGTCCAACTCTTGATGACCCAAAGATACTGGAGTGGTTTGCCATGTCCTTCCCCAGCCCATTTTACAGGTGAAAAAACAGAAGGTGAAGTGACTTGCCCAGGATTACAGTAAGTGTCTAAGGCTGGATTTGAACTCATGTCTTCTTGCCTCCAGACCCATCACTCTATTTACTGTATCACCTGCTTAGAGTCAAGAAAACCCAAATTCAAATCCTGTCTCAGACACTTAGTAGCTGTATGACCCTGGACAAGTCACTTAAACTCTCAAGCCTCAGTTTTCCCACCTATAAAATGGGGTTAATAATAGCACCTACCTTAGTGTTGTAAGGATTAAATGAGATGACATATCTAAATCCCTTTGTAAATCCTCAAGTGCTGTATAGCTTCTAGTTCTTACTATTAGTGGGTCCCCCTTCTCTGAAGTCCTTCAAACCAAGGCTAGATGACCATTTGCTGGGTATGCTGTAATGGAGATTCGTTTTTTGGGTATTGGTGGGACTAGCTGGTCACTGAAGTCCCAACTCTAAAATTCTGGGTTGTGACTATGGTAATGGGGGGGAGGTAGATGGCTGACATGAATGGAGATCAGCTGAGGGGAAGGGTAAAGCCCTGAAAGGAAGCCAGTGGAGGATTGTTTCCCAAACTCCCCATACCCACCAGGGCCCTGAGCGTTCCTCACCTGGCCTTCTGGCAAAAATTCTGAAACTGTGTGCTTTGAAACCTCCTTCAGTTTTTTGTTGAAAGAAATGTTTTGAATCAAAAGAAGCTCATTGTGAGCAATGACAGCTGCCAAGGAGCCAGGACAAGATGTCGGTGTTGGGATTCTGCTAACGAGCACTAAATCAGCCCCCCAAAATCATGCTGTGCTGCTCCCAAAGCTTTCATATCCCCCCAAACTCCTGGATTTCAGAAAAGCTCAGCAGAAGAAATTCCAAAGGTAGGTCTGTCTCAGAGCTTTTATTTCTTCCTTCCCTCTCTCCCTTCCTTTAACCTGTCTTCTCCTTTTTTGCTCTCTCTCTCCCCCCCCCCCCCCACATCTGTCTGTCTCTGTCTATCTACCTTTCTATCTCTCCCCTTCTTCCCTTATTGATGGTCTCTTGGTTGCCTTTTTTTTTTTTTTGTAATAATGAAGTCCCAGAATTGCTGTTCTCCCTTGCTTCACAGAGCTTGAAAATTGATTTCTCAATACTTTCTTGCCTCCATTTCCCTTCTTACCTCTCTGTCTCTTTCTCTTTCTTCTCTCTTTTCCCCAGCCTCCCTTCCTTTCCTCTCTTCCTCTCTCTCCCTGCTTTCTTTTTCCTCCATTCTTTCCTCTCTTCTTCCTTTTCTCTTTCCTTTATTTTTTCCCTTTCTCCCTCTCTCCCTCCTAAAGGTCCTGGGAGCCCTCCTGTGGGATTGCTTTAAATCAAAACCACTTGGGGTCTGGCCCACTGCCCCTTCCTTCTAAAAATGGGAGTCCCCAGATGAGCTGTTTTTCCTCTGGACAGCTTCAGATCGAAAATAGTTCTCAGCAGTCAGAATTTGCTGTGAGCCTCCTGACTCACTGTCTGCCTACTCACTCCTAAGTCTCTGGCGGCCAGCGGGGTTCACTCTGCCTTACCTGGGACACCACAGAATTTCCAGGCCGGGGCCAGGCCCAGGCCCAGGGCCTCATGGGAGTTCAGAGAGCTGGAAGGGTGGTTTAACAGAGGCAGGAACCATCCCAGAACTCCTGCATCTGTTCTCTGGTCTCTTTTGTGGTTCCCCATTTGTAAACTTCCTGTCCAAATCTAAAAACAATTTATCCTGCCCTTGCCTGACATACAGTCCTACTCTAAGACATGAAGTCAGAGTCCCTGGATTCTAGTTCTTGCTGTTTACTCCTTGTGGGATCTTGGGCAAGTCACTTCCTTCCCCTCTTGGGTCCTCAGTTTCCTTATCTGTAAAATGAAAGAATGGGGCTTGATAATTCCTAAATTTTCTTCCAGGTGTAAATCCTATGATTTCCTGGGGGACTGTACTTCTCCAATTCAAATATAACAAGTTTTCAAGGGTTCCATGAGCAATTCAGTTCAACACACATTTAAGGGATGGTCTCTGAGGATTTCAAAAATCAAAATAAAAGAGTATTTTACTTCAAAGAGCTTCTTCATCCAAAAGTCTCAGTTTTAATGTAGTTTTAAGCTTTAAGAGTTTTAATGGATGAGGATAGATTGTGAGGGGACAGAATGAGGTAAGATTTGGAACACAGTAGGCACTATATAACTTCTATCTACTATTATTATTATAAACTAGCTTCAAGCTGCACTGAAACTTTCGGGACACCCTGCCCTCTTTCCAGTCCTCTGACATTATTCCCAGAGCTCTGGTCTATTTGTTATACAATTTGGTAGAAAGAATCCTGGAATAAAATAAAATTAGGAGACTTGGGTTGGAATCCTGACTTTGATTGTTATTAACTATGTAACATGGAGCAGATCACTTCACTGAGCCTCAGTTTCCCCACATGTAAAATGAGAATCATACTACTTGCATTGCTCCTCCATGGGCAAGGAAAGGAAAGAGCTACTGCTCTTAGGGCAGTTGTTCTTACCATTATTTTTGTTAAGCCCCCCACAAAGTCCTGCTCTGATGCCTCATCGTGGCCCCAAGGTGATGCCATGTGTTTGAAGGCCATGCCAATGAGCAAACTCTGGCAAATTCTGCCATGTATGAGTACAGTCCTGACAATAGACTGTGTCAAGCTTAACTAAGCATTGAAGGACTCCCTGCCATTGGCTGGCCACTTGGTGATGAATTCCTCCGCCATGGCAACCAGTGAAACAAAGTGAAATACAAAATGAATAGCAGAGCTTTACAGCTCTTGGCTGCTTCTGGAAGAATGGCAGTGACATGGAGGGAAGGGGGAAAAGGAAACTAAGATCCGAGATGTCAGACAGTCTACTGACACTGACTTAGCTTTGGTACTCTGAATGTAAGATCCTTCTCCAAGGACCAACAACCAAGTTAATTCCTGGAGAAATTGAATTGAAATTCATTTGGATATTTTTGCTACAAACAAAGCCAAAATACAGATGGGAATATGAGTAAAGGAAAGAAATTTGTAAAACACATAGTCCAACAGGGACTATGGGACTAAGGGCTGGGGATTGCCATTCCTTTTCCATTCTCAAAGTGGACCGGACACAAATGCAAGCAAGAAAGATAGTTCATATCTTCAAGGAACTTCTAATGGGAGAAGCCAATATTTAAAAGGGGACTAGAAAGGTAAGTGAGTTTTCTCTTGGCAAGTGCTTGGCTTTGGGCAAGATAAGTCAAGAATTCATCTATAGGAGCCTGGAGTTCCAGAGATGTAGTCCATGTGCAGATGGGAGGACAGTGAATGTATAGGCACCGTGGTTAAGAAATGGCCAGCAAGTAGCTGTTAAATAAAAGGATAGATCCCAGGTTCTCTTAGAAGAAGCAAATAAAGGAAATGACAAAGTTAGTTTTATTGTGTGTCTAAAGGCAAAAAGAAACATCATTCCATGGGACATCTGGTCATCTCGTATTGTGGTATAGCTCATAAGAAGTATTTGCAAAATGGCCACCATGAAAATAATTGGTTATGTACCAACATCTATATTAGAGGATTAGGAAGTAGGGAATTTCTATGAAGAACTCAATAAAACCCTACAAATTAAATCAACATATATTTTGATATATGTTGATAAATACTTTGGGTAACTGATGCAAAAGTAGGCATAAGTAAAGATGATGAAATGCATGTTGGAAAATGTGGTTGATGAGTAAGGAATGAGAGAGGTCAAAGATTTGCCAACTACACAGAAGCCTCTTGCCCATAAACAGATTTACAAGGTCATTATGAACATGATTAACATCAAACAGCATCCCAAATAATAAAATTGATTGTAGTTTAACAGAGAGAAAATTGCTCTGACACAGGAGTCACTTCATTGTATAGTCAGACCACCAAGTTGTTAGAGCAAAGATCAAAATTAATTTCAAGCTAAAAGATAGATTAAAAATGAAAACAATAACATGGTCTATCTTCAAAACAACTCCAAACTGACCTGCTTAAATAAGCTATTGACCCAGGAACACTGGAAATGGATGTACGAAAAGACATTAACAGAGATAACAATGTATTCACAGGGACACTTAACCAATGTAAATCAATTTTCATTAGACCAAAAGAGTTCCCAAACCACATTCATTGTTGACTTGTCCAAAAGTCAAGGGCAACATTGACTTAGAATATAAAATGTTATGGAGAAAGATGGTAGGAGACAATGAGTAATATTATCCCTGAAAAGAAACAGTGGAAAGAAGAATCCGTTAAAGAAAGTTTGGCAAAGTTATGCAGAGAACATTTAAGGATGAAACTGGAAATCAACAACAAACACGCTGGAAAAGATCTGAAAAGATTTTCAAAACAAATTCCTTTTACCTTAAGAGTGGGGGAGTTGCCACATTTGGACTCAGTCCAGGATGTGCTTATAAAGAAAGGAGAAATGATACCAAAAAAACAAACAAACAAAAAATCCCAAAAAACAAAGGTAAGAAAAGCAGCTGGACAAGACCAGATATAATTAGAGGAGGTCAGTGCTGCAGGCAGTAGAGTTTCGAGAGCAGTGATATTAATTAGTCAGGTGACTGAAGAAGGAGAAAATACCACAGCTGTAGAAAAAAAATTCAGACTTTATCACTAGCAAAAAAACCCAAAAAAAACAAAATAAGGAAATAACAATGATCACCCACGCATACGCCTATTTTCCCATCTTCTTACATATCACTTTGCTCCATGCATTCCATGCTCCAGTGATCTAGTCTACTTGGTCGCTGCTGCTGCTGACTCATTTCAGTCATGCCCAACTGAATGCCAAGGCGATATTCACAGCAGCCACTATGGATATGCAGGCATATTTCCAGGATAAATTTACAAAATATAAACTCTCTTCTTCAAAGACAAAACCAAAATATTTATTCAGATACCAGAAAGTCAATTCCACCATGGTAACAAAGCAGTTTATACATATCACTAACAGAGGGAACGTTGACATCCCCAAGTCTTCCCTCCCTTAGGCTTCTCCACAAACAAGCTCGTAGGCAAAATTCCTCCCTCTCTCACTTACACTAGCTGCTCTGCCTCAACTCTGCCTTAGTCTCTCTTAGCTCCACCATTTGGCAAGCTCCAACCACCATGGGCTTCATGTGACTCAAGCTGTGGGCTGGGCCAAAGCTCAAAGCAAGTCACATGGGCCTATTAAGGGTCAGGGAAGATCTTCAAATTCCCTTAATATTACACCAACTCTTCATGACCCTCTTTGGGGTTTTCCTGGCAAAGATACTGAAATGGTTTGCCATTTCTTCTCCAGCTCATTTTGCAGATGGGGAAACTGAGGCAAACAGCATTAAATGACTTACCCAGGGTCACAAAGCTAGTTAGTGTCTGAGGCCAGATTTGAACTCAGGAAGATGAGTCTTCCTGACTCCAAGTCCAGCACTCTATCCACTGTAACACTGAGTTGCCCTTTTGGTTGATTGATCACATACAATTTTTACAAAAATAATCTTTGCACACATTAAGCACATCCTTGATAAGGATGTTAGAAAGTGGCAGGCAGGGCTTCATGAGTGATATTCCATACGAGAACACAGCTCTGATGTTGTCGTTACCGGTGTTCAGTTGCTTCAGTTGTGTCTGACTCTTGGTGACCCCATTTAGGGGTTTTCTTCTTTGCCATTTCTTCTCCAGCTCATTTACAGATGAGGAAACGCAGGCAAACAGGTTAAGTAACTTGCCCAGGGTCACCCAGCTAATAAGTGTCAGAGGTTAGATTTGAACTCAGGTTTTCCTGACTCCCGACCCAAAACTCTGACCATTGCACCACCTGCCTGCACTGAACACAATTTTACCATCACACAATTAACTGGAAGATGTTTATAGTATAAGAACCAACTGTCTATCACTTATCAATATGAAAGTTTGATATAGGGAATAAAATGCTGTTTTTAAAAGCTATCAATAAATAGATCAAACACTTATTAAACATTTACTATGTGCCAGGGATGGGGGCAAAGCTATAACAAGCTTGTTCAAAGACCCTTTCATTCATAATATGAAGTGAGGCACAAAATAAGGAGACATTCTTGCCAAAGGTGTTGGTCACTGTCATGAAGGCTGTCTGGGCCAGAATCCAAACTGAAGAGGGATTCCCTATAGAGGGTCAGGTGCTTCAGGTGTGACTGATTGTGGAGTATTGCAGGGGCTTAAATGAGATCAGTGATCACCCAAAATAGCTTAGGGTTAAAAAAAAAAGTGGGTGAATAATGTCTATTGTCCTTGGCAGAGTGGTAGGTTGTGGACAACAGGTGTGGAATGAGATATATGCAGCCCATGTTTTAGTTTATTTTGCTTGACTATATGTATTGGTTACAATAGAAGTTTCTATTGAGTGAGGGTGGGGGGCAAGGTCATTGATAAATGACAGTTGTTAGAAAGAAAGAAAGAAGGAAGGAAGAGAGAAAGAAAGATGAAGGAAAGGAAGGAAAGAAAGAAGAAAGAGGGAGGGAGGGAAGGAAGTCAACAGAACATTTTAAAAGAATGCCTAGAGGCTAGACTATGATATACAGCTGGATGAACAGCCTATAGAGTTCATTCATATGTGTGACACATATTGAAAGTAGAAAATAGTTTGGGCCCCAGAAATCCACTGGTTGATGTTCAGGTGTTTTCAGTTGTGTCTGACTTGAGATCTCCTTCAGGGTTTTCTTGGCAAAGATACTGGGATGTTTTGCTATTTCCTTCTCCAACTCATTTTTACAGATGAGGAAACTGAGGCAAAGAGGGATAAGTGATTTGCCCAGGGTGACACAGCTAGAAAGAATCTGAGGCCAGTTTCTTGACTCCAGGTCTGGCACTCTATCTACTGTGCCACTTAGCTGCACCCCACCCCCATGACTGATGGGATCAAATAAAATCCTCTTTTTTGGCCTTCAAAGACCTTTACAACCTGGCCCCTTCCTACATTTCCAGTTTTCTTATCCTTTATTCCCATCCAGTCTGGCCTGCAGGATCTTCCTACCCTAGAATATTCCTCCCCCATGCTGGTCCCCTTCTCCCATTCCCGCAGTTTATGTGGTATGGTGGATGGAATTCCAGACCTGAAGTCAGGAACCCCCAGACATGGGCTGTGTGACCTGGCAAACCACTTAACCCTTGTCTGCCTCAGTTTTCTCAGCTGTCAAATGGGGATAATAATAGCACCTACCTACCAGGGTTGTTGTGAGGATCTGAGATATTATTGGTAAAGTGCTTAGCACATATAATAGATATATAATATATGACATATAGGAGATCTTTAATAAATTCTTATCTTCTTCCCCTACTGAGATCTCTGTTTTGGAGATGGGCCTAGGCCAGTCAGGCTTAATTCTTAACTTAATTCTCCTAACTTAATAAATGCTTGTTGACTGACTGACATTACAAACAAGGCATTATTACAAAGGAGAAACAGCAGAAAATGTGACCAAAATGGTGCAATCAGGCTGAGAGGGAAAACTGACCGGCAGTCTTAGGGCTTCCAACATATTTTTGTGCCATTAAGAGGACTCTAGAAAGACGTTTGGATCACTGTGGGTGATGGTTCCTCTGTGTCGAACTCTAGGGAGAACATGTACAAGGGTCACCTAGGCATAGGCAAGTATAGATGGGCTGCAATCCGAATCATTGGAGGGAATTTCCACATCAGTGAGGTCACAAATCCGACTGAGTCTTTGAAGTATAAAAAGTTATTATTAAAATTTATATTGACCTTGACACCTTCCACGAGTCCCACTTGCCCAGCTGTTATCCCCTCTCCCCTTCCTCCCTGTCTATATAAATTCTTGGAGACCTCAATCACCTTAAGTCCAATAGGAAGTCTTCCATGACCACTACCCTTCGTTATCTGGGCTCCAAGAGATCCTGAGGCCCTCAACCCTTCCATCTGAGCCCACTAAAGCCATTCTTGTTTCTCAAAGTCCAGTTTAGGTGCCTTCGTTGGTCCCCTCCAAGCTGAAAAATGTTCTTTCCCCCCTAATTTTCCTAGATGATTGTGTAAACCCTACTGAGGGAATTTTTTCATCCTTGTACTTCCAGCCTAGAGTTAATTTTTTTTTTTTAAATCACCCCTGGCCTCTAGTTTTTAATTTGGAACCTTCCTCCTCAGATATCATTGTGAACTCCATGGTTAGCTGAGGGCTAAGCTTCTCCTCTTACAGTTCTCCCAGTCAGGCATAATACACACACACACACACACACACACACACACACACATATATATAATTTTAGACATAAATATATTCATATTTACAAATCACTGTATATATAAATATATCCATTTTATATATCACTTTATATATAAATATGCTCATATTTATCTATCACTTTATATGTAAACATATCCATATTTATACATAAATATATCCACATTTATACATAAATATATCACTCCGAGGTCCACAAATCACTTTACATTGAAGCTTTTCCATAACCCTGGAAGGCAGGTGATACGACGATCTCCATTTTACAGTTGAGGAAGCTGAGGCAGGCAGAGCTTCAGTGACTTGCCCCAACAGGGTCCCCACCCTCAAGGAGTTCACAACCTCAGATTCAAGAGGAACTTTATTCTAAACAGAGGGCATCTCTGCCTGAGGTCACCCTGGTTGGGGAAGCCAGGTGTCTCGGCTCCCAGTCTGGAGCTCTTTATCACCTCAGGGAACCCAAGAACTCACCCCTTCTTTCTTCCCTCACACAACCCTACTTCCCAACACTCTAAGCTATCCGACCAGACACCCACACTTGGCTATAAGTGGATTTGTCAGGCTATTTCTTGAATGCTCTTGTGAATGACCCTTAACCTTTGCCTGCCTCAGTTTCCTCAGCTGTAAAATGGAGATAGCCTACCTCCCAAGGTTGTGGAGAGGATTCAAAGGAAAGTGTTTTATGGACCTTAAAGTGATATATATCTATCTATATACCTACCTACCTATCTACCTATGTATCTATCTATGTATCTATCTACCTACCTACCTATCTATCTCTATCTGTCTGTCTATCTATCTATCTACCTATCTATCTACCTATGTATCTATCTATGTATCTATCTACCTACCTACCTATCTATCTCTATCTGTCTGTCTATCTATCTATCTATCTACCTATCTATCTAATCTATCTATCTATCTAAACCTTCTGCGGAAAATCGTGAACTTAGGCTATACTTTAGTCTATTAAAGCATATTTTAGAATAGGAAAAAGCCGGGGACGTGGAACCACGTGCTGCGGTTCAGTTTCCTTCTAAAGAGAGCAGCCAGCTCTACCAACCTCGGAGTGGGGGGGGGGGGGGAGAAGAAGATACAAAGTGACAAGTGAACGCTAATTATTATTATTATTACATTAAACCACGCCCCCAGCCCAGGCTCCGAGAGCGGGGACTCCCCCCACCCCCATTTCACAGCTAAGGATTAAGTCTGCCCCAATCCCGGGTCCCGCGCTGCCGCCCCACCCGTTCTAGCTCCGCCCACAGACCCACCCCGACCATTCCCCGCCTCGGATCCCGCCTCCCCCCCAATCCCCGTCTCTGATTTCGTTCTGGCCCGCCCCCAATCCAATCCCCACCTGCGATCGCCCCTTCCGTTCCTTCCCCGCCTCCCCTTTACCTCACTCATTCCTCCATCCAATCCCCGCCTCTCGTCCCGCGCTCCGGACCCGCCCCCGGGCCAATCCCCGCCTCCGGGTCCGCTCCCGTCCCGCCCCACCCCGCCCCGCCGTCGCGGCCGCTGCGGAGGAGCCGGCGCCGCCCGCAGTCGCTGGGAGCTCCTCACACGAGCGCGGTCCGCGGGGTCCGGGCAGAGCGCGCGGAGGCGGGACGGGACGGTACGGGGCCGGGCCGGGGCCAGGCTGGGCCGGGCCGGCGGGATGGGGTGCACCGTGAGCGCCGAGGACAAGGCGGCGGCCGAGCGCTCCAAGATGATCGATAAGAACCTGCGGGAGGACGGCGAGAAGGCGGCGCGGGAGGTGAAGCTGCTGCTCCTCGGTGAGGCTGTGGGCCTGAGCCCCGGATGGGTCCTGGGCCCCCCACCCCGGCGGCGCCCCCCACCCTCCGGGCTCCTCGGGGGCCTGTCCGAGGGCCGCTGTCCTCCTGCCCCCCCAACCGCCGTGCCCCCGCCTTGGAGCCCCCAAACTCTTGGGTTCCCCCGCACCCTCAGAATCTCCGCCCCCACTGCCTGTTACCCCCCCAAATCCCCGACCTGCCCTAGTACCTGGGGTGCATCTCACCCCAGATCCCCAAACCCTGGCGTCCAGCTCCGCCCCCCCAATCCCAGCGCCCCTCTCTTATTTGGACCCCAACCCCCCGGTATCCCACCACCTTGACCCCCAACCGCGCCGGAGCCCCTGGCCCCCTCATCCACACTCTTGCACTCATTTCTGGCCCCAAATCCTTGCCTTCCTATTTACACCCCTGAACCCTAGTACCCGCAAGCCTTACGAGGCCCTCCGAACGAGTGCTTCCCCCCGCACTCACAAGCTCACCCCCCATCCTCTCCCGCTGCTCCCCAGTTTCGTTGCCCACTCTCTACGTTCCATTTTTACAAGGCAGGTTCTCCCAGATCTCCGGCCTCCCCATTACGCCTCCCGAACCCCCCGTCCTGCTCAAGGCTCCCCAAACTGACCCTCGTATCTTCACACTTCTTCTGGCCTCTTGGAATTCCTGCTCCCTTTGAGGGGAGTGCTTCTTAACTTGCCCCCCCACCTCATCAGCCTGGGCTTCCTCTGGCTCCCTCTGTGCCCCCTTAGGGGACGCCCCCCCCACCTGCCTTTGCCTGCCGTCAGTCGCTCATCCCCCGCCGCCGGGCTTTCCACGTCACACTGCCCCCCCAAGTACCACTCGCATCCAGCCTAACCACCCTTTTCTCCGCCCCCCCACCCCGTACCCCCTGGAGTCTCCTGCGAGTTTGCCGCCTGCGGTCCCCGGCTCGACCCGGTCTTTCCGCTATCTCCCCACCCAACCCCACCCCGCCCCTGGGGCAGAGATGGAGAGTCGGGTGGCTGCCTCCTGGGCTTGAGGTGTGGGTGGATTTCCCAAACCCTGAGGGTGGAGGGAAAGCTGCGAGAATCAAAGGCTTTTTCCGACCCATCCCCCCCCCCCCCCAGTTACGGAAACGCCCTGGACTGGAGAGGAGGGCGGGGTGTGTTGGGGGGGAAATAGAGAAGTTCCTCTTGGTGGGGTGGGGGGAAGCTGCCGGCCGCGGGGGTGGGGGGGGCGGGGCCGCCTCGGCCTCCAGGGCCTCGTTCCGCTTACTTTGAGCTTTGGAGTTTCGAGGTGTCCCCCCCCGCCGCGCCCCTCCCTCTGAGCTGGGGATGGGGGCCGGACCCCCTCCGGGCGCCCCGGGGGGACGCTCTCGCCCCCGATCCCCCCTAAGTGCCTGGGCCTGGGGCGGGAGAGTTGGTTTGGATGCTCGGAAAAGGGGATTTCGACTTTTTTTTTTTTTTTTGAATTCTGTTTCCAGCCCCTGGGGAAAATGGTGGCGCTGGGGGAAGGGGAAGGGGGTGGGGAGGGCCGGGAACTGGAGGCAGCTTCGACTTCCCCTTTTCTCAGTCCGCGGGACAGGCGGGGCGGCCGGGGAGACAGCGAGCCCGGCGGGGCCCGGGTGTCCTAGCGAGTGCCCAGGGCTGGCGGGGGCTCCAGGGGGCCTGGGGCCGGGGGCAAGGCCGTTCTCTCCCCGAGAGTTAGGGAAGTCTGGCAGTGCTGTGCCGGCTGGCACCCCTCCCCACCCAACCCCCCGAAAAGAAGCCCGCAGGGAGAAAAACAAAGCGGCTGGGCCGAGCTAGGCCACTCCTCTGGGGTTTGCCTGAAGGGCCCTGGTGGGGATGGACGTATTGTGATCCTGGGAGATGGCATCTGACTCTAGGGAAGTGTGGAGAGGAAACTGCCCAGACTCGGGGAGGCCTAGGCCTTGGGCATTGGGGAACCATCCAAGGATCCCGCGGAGGGTAGGGGGGCGTGTAGCCCCACCTTGTATTCCCTGGGCTAGCGGAGAAGTGGTTCGTGTGGTGTTCCTTATCACTGATGAAATGTTCTGACGTGGAGAGGGGAGGAAATGGATGTACCCAGTGCTGTGTGTGTGCTCCGGGGAAGGCTGAGGCCAGCTGTTTACGGGAGGGCAGGGCAGGGCACAGCACAGCTCTCTGCACAGTTAGAAGCTGCTTCCTGTGCCTGCTTGTGTTCTGAGAGGTGGGTGGAAGCCGTGTGTGGGCTGGTCCCAAGCTGTGGGAGCCTTCTCCACCTTCACTTCGGCCTTCCTCTTGTGATGGGCTCACCTCAGGCTTTAAGTGGCAGGTGGATTATTGTCCTCGTTTCAGCTGGAAGCTTTCCCTAGCAGAGTGCTGTTTTCATCAAGATGACTTCATTCTCCCTTAGACCCCCAAATGGGCATGGCCCTTGCCTTGCCTTCCTTTTGGAGAACCAGAGAGGATAAGTACAGCAGGGCCTTGGGTTAGGAGGAGGAGAGGTTCCAAACCTAACTTGGGGATTCTGAGCCCACAAGGCTGGACTGGGCTGCCTTCTGATCTGCCCCCTCTGAGATTTTTTTAAGCAAGAATAAGCTGGATTTTTTTTCTTCTTCCTATTTTTTTTTTAAATAGCAGCTGTTCAAGTGTAAATAGTGCTGAAGTCTTGAGATATCTTATTCCTCCAGTTTGAAGCCAGAAACAGCTTTGGGCTCCCCTTCAGATGATTGTAAAATGAGACTGTTTTTCACAGGGGAAGATGGGAGAGCTGCAAGCTGGCAGCACCCATCCTCTTTTCTGGATGATGACTAATTAGAGGTGCTATTAGAGGTGGTAATTTCTGGGCACATGCATCAGTTTTAGGGTAATTACAGCCTTATGCTCACCTCCAGCAAAGCCATTCATTGGACTTGTGGGTTTAAGGATCATGGCATCTCCTGTGGCTCCCAGAGAGAATGACTGACCAGGGAGACTTTGGGATGAGCAGACTTTTTCAAGATGGCAACTGAATGAAGGAGAAGGGCTTGCAGAGCTCAGCTCAGCCTCCCACCCTTCTTTCAGCGGCATTTTACTCCTATCTTAGCATGCTGTCCTGGGTCCAGCAGTGTGTCCTGGGCAGAGAGAAATGCTTTTATGGTTCTTGGGTTCTCAAAGTTTCTGAGAAAGTAACAGCGTCCTGGTTGGCAGGAGGAAACAAGCAGCTGAGAATGTGATAGCAGAGTGTGGGGCAGTCTTCTTGGCAGCCAGTGTCTTTGTAAGCCTTGGCCCTCAGATTTGGACGTGACCTCCGGGCTAGCAGCAACCTAATCTGGATTTTGATGTCTCCAGAGTGTCATGTGTAGCTTGGTTTTTAAGGTAGCTTTGATGGATGAGACCTGCCTGTTTGCCTGTGTGGGCTGAAGTACCCTTACCCTGCTGAAAGATTTAATTGTTGAAGGGCTGGCACTGGAAATCTTACTTGGAGTTTCCCCCTGACTAGTTGGGGGGGGGGGGGGTAGTGAGGAAGCAGCTGGACCAGTCAGAGAAGACCTTCGTTGTCCAGCTCCTAGTAGAACTTGGCCTTGGTGGGGCCGGGGGAGGGGGGAAAGCCCAGAGGAAGGAAAAGAGCCGAGCGCAGAGCTCAACATATCCTCTGTCCTGGGAAGCCTTTCTCGAAGCTTTCTCCTTTATCCATTTCTGTGGCTCTTGTCCCTTTCTTTCCCTGTCTTCCTGGCAGTACCAGCCACATTTTAGCCTAAGTGTCTGCCTTTGGGGCCCAGAGCACCCTCTCTAACGGATCCTGCTGTAGGTGCACTTTTTTTCCAGGCACATTGATAAGAACTGTCATTCCTCTAGTGCTTTTAATGCTAACAGAATGCTTTCCATACAGCAGCCATGTGAGGTAGCTGGTTCGAGGATTATTAGTCCCGTTTTACAAATGAGGAAACTGAGTCTAAGATCTGTGGTCACCCACATAGTAAATGTCTCTGGAATCAGCGCTCAGGTCTGCCCTAAGTCTAGGGTATTTGCCAGTATGCCTCACAAGAAAATGAGAAATCTCAGTGTTTAATAATGAATATTTTAATTCAGCAAATATTTATTAAGAGCCCCCGATATGTTAGGCATTCTACCGGGTGTTGGGGATACTATCCCCTGCCGTCACGGTGCTTATAATCTACCCATCCTCCAGTCCTGTGAAGGTGAGTGCAAGGATCCTGTTTTACCAAGAAAGTCCCAGAGGTTCCCAACTCACTGAAGTCCAGGTCTCCTGACCCCAAGGCCAGTGCGGTTTGCAAATGGGAAGGCAGCTTCCACTGGGCTCTAAGCAGGTCCCCTTCTGTAGGTGTGTGTTAAACATGTATTATGTCAGGCCTTGTGCCCATTGCCTGGGAGACAAAGATGAAGTAACCCAGCCTTTGCTCTCAGGGAGCTACAGGTCTAATTTGGGACAAGTTACTTGAGTAACAGATGCCAAGGTGCTAGACAGGAATATACAAACAGGACCCCAGAAGAGTCCCAGCCAAAGCCCTTCAGGTTTCTCCCCTTCAGAACCTCCCTGAGCTGAAGCAGCTCACCTTTAAAAAAGGAAGTCTGGGGGTTCTGTGCCAGGCTTGTACCCCCAAGGCTTGCTCAGGCTCCCCTCCATCCAGTTTGCTTGTTTGAAGGGTTTGGATTTGTTGATTGGGGAAGGAGGAGGAAGGAGGTGAAACCTGGAGGGCTGTGATTAATCAGCTAGGTGGCTGAGTGGATAGAGCCCTTGGCCTGGAGTCTGGAAGATGGGAGTTCAAATGTGACCTCAGACACCCACGATTGCAGTGATCCTGGGCAAGCCACTTAACCGCTGTCTGCCTCAGTTTCCTCATCTGTAAAATGGGGATAATCATAGTATCTACCTTTTGAGATTGTTGAGAGGATCAAATGAGAGATTTGTATAGTGCTCAGCACAGTGATACATAGTAACCACAATATAAAGGTGAACTGTTATTGTCCATTACAGTATCACAGATTTAGATGGAGTGAGATCATCCCTTAGCGTGCCTGGCATATAGAAGGTGCATAGTAAACGTGCTGTTATCTCCCCTTCCTTCCTCTTCCCTTAGAGGTAGAGGGAGACCTTAGAGATCACCTAGTTCCCCTATCCCCACCCCTTGCTTTTTTTTTTTTTTTTTTTTTTATGGATGAGAAAACTGAGGCCTACAGAAGGAAAGGAACTTGCCCAGAGTTGCACAGCTAATGTGGGTCCTGGCAAGGACTAAAGCTCCTTGATATTTTCTTCCCCTTAAGTCCCTAGCAAAATTATTTTTGAAAATTCTAACCTTATTTCAGTGAAAATTAGAGAGAGAACTGCCCACATCTGAGCCTGAAAGTCAAAGGGAATCCAGGCCTCTGGAGGCCAAGTGTGTGATGAGCAGGAAACCCAGGTGTGCCCTTCAGGCAGAACTCCGGCACTGCTGAGGCAGGAGGGCAGCAGGCACTTGATTTTATCTTTCAGTGCTCTCTTCGTGGGGCAAACCTTTGCCTGAGCTTATTGGAGTGGCTGTACTGCAGGTCTAGCTGATCACTGCAAGTCAGAAGGGGACATGTGTCCTCTAGGAATGGGAAAGGGAAGGGAGCTACAGGTGGATTATCTCATTAGTATTCTCTTTCCCAGGAAACCAGAAATTACTAGAAAGACTCTCGGGGGAATCTAGAAGGGATGGCAAACTACTATGTATGGACAGGGCCAGCAGGACAGGATCAAGTGGTGGCCAGGGAATGAGGTGAGGTTTCCATGGTGCAATGGAAAGGCCATTTGACTGGGAATGGGGAGATCTAGATTCCTCTGGTCCTGACTTTGCCGTTCTGGCTCCCTAGGTCTCAGTTTCCTGATCTATAAACGAGGGAGGTAGGCCACATACCTCTCTTCTCTTCTAAGCTCGCTTCTGGCTTGGAATAATCTGTACCCAAATAACCCTTTGCTTTTTGACATCCTGTGTTTTTTGTTCTAAGGTCTCTTACAACTCTGGCACTGTGTGTGACTGAGTCTGTGACTGTGTACTTCTCTTCCCTGAAAAATTGTTGTAAGAGTGATCGTTTTCCCTCATTCCTTTTTTTGACTGCGTTCTCAAACAGGGCCATAGGAAGTAACCCTTTTCTTGGGTTCAAGGTGAGCCCTGGGCCTCCCTGAGGGTGAGTATTGACAGGTTTAGGGCACAGTATTGAAATATGCAATATAACAAGCTTAGGGTTAATCTTTTGAATCAGGAATTGTACCATAACAGTGAGAGAAAATGGTGCTGAGTGGGGTGTTAGAAGTGAGCAGTGGGCATGTGTCCCCTAGGGGTGGGAAAGGGAAGGACAGCCCTGGAAGGGTCATCCACTCTAATTCTGCAAAAGCATGGGCCTGCAGTGGCACGCTCAGGATGGAAAGATGGGAGGGAAGTTCTTACACTTGCCTGGCACATGCCAGACTGGAGTGTATGTGGGAGTTATCCACAGGGCAGTTCTCTGTCACTGGAATACCAAGAAGATGCCCTTGTGTGTTAAGGGAATGCCCCCTTATAAGCTTCAATCTGGGTACTACTGTGGGCTGTCCTGGATGGGGTGAATCAAAGGTGACCTCCTCTCAGAACAGATGGGGGGATGCAGATGTGTAGGTGGTCAGTGCTGTGCTAGGTAAACCAGGCTTAATCAGGACTACTTGAACCTACTTACTCAGGCTTGCTGATATAATGGCCCCCTCAATAAGTAATACTTTCTCAGAGGTACCTGGGATGGGCCCCTCTATCCTCATTAAATTCCCATTACACAGGTGGGGGAGGGGCAGGTGCCCACTATGAACCTCAAAGCTCACTAAAAGGGGGAGGTCACATTCTGTCTGCCATTTTCTGGGGAACAGGGAGGCCCATGGAGACTGAGCTACATACTTAGGGTCACACAGTGTGCTGTTACTAAGACAAGGCAGCCCCTGAAATGGGCCCAGATGCCATCTGCATAGTTCTGCCCAGAGAGCAGTCCTCTCTTGTCTCACCATAAACTCAAGTGTACTGGCTTGGCCTCGGCATCCGTTTGTGTTGGACACATTGGAGATTTGTGTGACAATAATGGGCCCTCCTCTAATCATGGCGTGCATTGTGCCTGAGCTAGCTAAGCACTCTAATAGCTCTCCGAAGAATTAGCCAGGATGGGAAAGACATCTCTGCTCAGTGCTGGCTCCGTGGTTTTTTTTTTTTTAATTCTTTTAATTTTGTAAAGCTCTTTTGGAGAGCAGCCAGCCCCCAAAACAATAGACTCAGTTGAGTTAAGTTGGTGTGCAGGGTCTGTAGCTAATGATATTGGCCATTCCAGTAGGCTGGCATGCATAGGTCCTCCTTATCGCCATTTCTGCTGCTTTGCATGTGGGCTAACAAGTTTTATCAAAGCCTACAGCCCCCACCCAAAATGATTGTGGGAGTCCAGGTCCATGCTTGGTATGCTTTCCGTATAGGGACAGAAATCTACCTGTGAAGATCCTTCAGCTCCTGTATCAGTGCAAATGAGTCATAGGATTTAGAGCTGGAAAGAGACCTAAAAACCATAAACCCCAATGCAGTTGTTTTAGAGCTGAAGCCTAGAGAGATTAAGTCACTTGGCCAAGGTTACAACGAAGAATCTGAACTCGAACCAGGTGCTCTGGCTCCAAATTCAGTGCTCATGCAACTGCAGCAGTTGGCTTTCTCAGGGATCCTTGCTCCCAGAGCCATCCTTAGGGCCCAGAAAATCCTGTCCAGCCTTTACCTTGGCTGTGTCTTAGGTTGGAGGCTCAGGGCAGTGATTCTGAGAGGCAGCTGTTGAGGAGATGGGCCCACACTCTAGAAGGGACTTGACCAAAGACACACAAGAAGAAACAGAATTTGAACCCAGATCCAGTGGTTTGTCCACTCCATTTTGCTTCCAGGTTGATTCTGGTGGGAGATTGTCTGCAGGGCAAGAAACTCACTCCATCGTTTACTGGTGTTACCATAGAGGACAAATACCTTAATCTCTCTGTGTCCTCATCTGTAACAGTAGTATATGGTGTAAGCGCTCTATAGAAATGTGAGCTGCTCTTCCCCACATCAGCCATCCCCTAAATAGTGCTCGCTGTGTGTGGCGATCCACATGCCAGATGGGTCTCTGGGTCGGAGACAGAGTGCCAGGGAGAGTGGTGATGTGCCAGGTTTAGGGGTATGTAGGTGGGGTAGGAGTTCATGGTCCCAGAAGCTGTGGTCCTTGGGTCTCCCCAGGTCCTGCCCATTTTTCTGTCCCCCTTTCCTTTTTGAACTCTTCCTGAGAACAGTGGAGAGAGGACTTGAATCTAGGCCTCTTGATAACAAATCCAGCACTCTCTTACCACAGTGACTGACACTATTTATAAAGTAAGGGGTACAACTGCCCAACTCCCTCACTGGATTGTTGTGGAGACTGAAGGAGAGGATGTGGGGAGGGAACCTCTTGGCCTGAATTTGGAGTTAGCCCCGGGGTTCACATCCCAAGTGCCGTTTACCAGCCTTCCCCTCTTAAGGTTCCTATTTGATAGAATGAAGGGATTGAGCATGGTGGATCTCAAGGGGCCCTTCCAGCTCTGAATACTATGGACATCCTACAAGAAAGACCTGCTTCTGGGGCCGATGACTTCTGGCACCATCCCCATCACTCTCCCAGTTGTGAATCAGCAGAAGGGGAGGGCTTAGGGGGTTGGGACATTGGGGGCAGGACAGGGAACCAAAGATGTGATACCCCTGTGCCTAGGAGGAGTATGGTTTCTGGAGTCTGGGCTCTCTGCAGAAAGGCACACAGACCTCTCTACTTCTGTTCCCTTTCTCCTCCATCTGCCTCGGATCGTTCTGGTCCTCCAGCTCCAGTCTTGTGGACTTCCTTTAGCATCCCCCCCCTTCACCCAGTGCCCTGAGTTATTTTTAGATAAGGACAGGAAAGGCCTTTGGGTCCCAAACATTTGGGGAGGAGGAGACTTAGGAAAGCTCAGGCCTGGGCCTGAAAGTGGCTATTTCTCCAGGTACATTCACTGTTATTTCTCTGCTCAGGCTGATATTCCCAGAATCCCTTGCCTCAGCTAACTCAGTCCCACTGAGTATTGGAGGCTCTCCCTCCCCCAGGATTCAGTCAGCTGGTGGGAGTAAGGTGTGGTCCCCCAAAGTATTCCGTCTCCCTTCCTAGGATTTGAGGCTGGAAGGGACTGTCTAGTTGAACCACCTCATTCCAGAGAGGAGAAAACCAAATACCTCCGAGGATGGGGAAGTGACTTTTCTAAGGTCACACAGGTGGTAGCTTCTAGGATCTTGTGAGGAGCAGAGTCACAGTGTCAGGTACACAGTCCTCCTCCTGTGTGTTTGCACACTAGGACCTCCATGTGGACCAAGTGATTTTCCCAAACCACCTGTCTGACCATGTCACTCCTCCTTGATACACCTAGTAGGTAGGGACCCTAGTACATACAGAGTGTTTCTGACATGTGCTAACTGTGTATCCTCTGGGCAAGTCCCTTAACTGCCACCTGCCTCAGTTTCCTCATCTTTAAAGTAAAGATAACAGTCATAGGATTGTTGTGTCAACTGAGAAGGTGTGTGTATGTGTGCAGACATATATACTTACATACACACGCATATACTTATATATGCTTTGCTAACCTTAAAGGGTCACACAAATGTTAGCTGTTATTACTACTACTATCAGCCCCACCACCCCGGGGGCAAATTGAAACTCAAGTCTTGGACATTTCAGCTTGCTCCCAATTTCCCTCTCCACCCTTATTCCTCCTGGAATAAGACTGTCCTTTCTCATATCCAGCCCTACCATTCCAGAGGTTCCCTCTACCCACAAAATGTTGCGTTTTCTTTAAGACCCAGCTCAAGGGACCACCTTCTACCTAGGCCTTACCTCATCTCCACCAACTGCCAAGGCACCTTAGACGTGTTCTATGTGTACATATGCTTCTTCTTCCTCCTCCCCTGTCTAGAACATAGGCTTTGTGAGTGCAAGACTATTTCTTATTTCTCTACATCCTGGAGGCCTAGTAGGGTCAATGTAGCAGGTGCTTCATAAATGTTTTTTGATTGGTTGAAGAAGGGAGTGGAGGGCCAGCACCGTGCCTCTGGCCCTCCTTGTTGGCAAAATGAATCCTTCTGGAAGAAAATTGAGTTGGCAGTGCCAGGCAGCTTCTGTGACAGGGTGATTGATCCTGTGCCCTCTAACTCTGCCTTTCCCATGGGAACCTATTGATAGGCGGTGCACACAGTAGGTGTTTTTTGGATGTGTTTTGAGTTGATCTCCTTGCATTGGCCCTTGAGAGAAAGGAACATGTGGAGGAATGTGGGTGGGCATCTTCCTACATGTTTGTTGATGATGAAGCACACAGGAAGTCTTCTATCTTCTGCCATTAGACTTAGGGTGTCAGACTTCCAGGCTGAGCTGGAAGAGACCTTAGCTATAGAATGTCACCCCAAAGTGACTTTAGAATGGCAGGGTTGAGAGAGATCTGGAGTTATAGGATCATAGATTTAGAGCTAGAAGGGACTGAGAGGTCCCATCTTCTTTACAGACACTGGGTCTCAGAAACTGGCCAGAGTCACCCAGAGGTAGTATCAGTGCTGAGATGCGAACCCAGACCCTTATACTTCAGACATGGCACTCTTTCCGTTATACCACATTGCCTCCTACCTCAAGCTCTTTCTTGGACAACATTGGTGATAGAGGATGAGGAAGAGAGCCCTGAGGTTATAATGATGTCTGAAGAGGCCTGGTGGCTTTTCTGCCCCTCTTCCACTTCTGAAGGCAGCCATGTGGCTCCCGGAGGGAGCATTGGACTTGGAGTCAGGAAGACCCGAGTTCAAATCCAGTCTGACGCTTACTCGCGGTTCATCTTTGTGTCTCTCCCCACTGCCTCCACTTGAGAGGTGTTCATAGACACACAGTCATTGGCCGCCGTCTGCCTCAGTTTTCTAATAATGGCACCTAGCTCCCAGGGTCACTGTGAGGATCAGATGAGTTGATATCTGTAAAGCGCCTGGCACATAGTAGGTGGTTGTTATTATTAAGAGAAGATGGAGGGAAGTGCCGGGCCCCGCTGGAAGCCATCCTTTGGCTGGCCCCTTGGCATCCGTACTTGACCCCTGGAGTCCTGAGGCCCCTGTCCTCTACCCAGGGTGGGCAGGGGTGGTAGTCACTGAGATGCTAATGGGGCGCTGGCTGCCTCGCCTGCTGCTTTGCATTTCAATAACTTCCACCTGGTTTGGGGGAGGGGAAGAGCCGGGCTCTGGTGCCCCTCCTGTGTGTTTTTCTTCCCCAGGGCAGCTCTGGGGGGAGGGGAGGGAGCGCAGCCCCAGTGGCTTCGCCCTGGGCGGTTCGTTCCTCTTTGTCCGCCTTTGCAGCTCGAGGCAGGAAGGAGAAGGAGGGGTGAGCTGTCTTGAAACTGGAAGGCGGCTCCTTTTCTTTGGGGACCTCGGTCCGAGCTCAGGGATTTTGCCTTGTTTCATCCTGTATCCCCACTGCTCCCAGTAGGCAGCCCCAGCTGGCTCCCCAGCCTGGCCTTCTGGGAGTCCCGGGGTCAGAGCAGGGTAGGAGTAGAAGGACCCCAGAGGGTCGACCCCTCTCCAGGCTTCACCGCCTGGCTCGGGTGACCTGGAGTAAGGACATGATCTTGGGGTTTCAGTTTCTGCATCTGTAAAATGAGGGTTTGTTCTCCTAGATGGCCTCTGGAGTCCCTTGCATCTCTTAACTTTCTGGGTTCTAAAAATAAAAAGAGTTCTCAAGGCCCTTAGAGACGCCTAGTCCAGCCCCCTCCGACTGAAACTGAGAGAAAGAAAGGGACTTACCCAGGGTCACACAGTAAGGTGAGGAGAAGAGTCTAGGAGTAGGGTTTGCAGACTCCCACGCCTGCTGAGTATAACCCAAGCCCCCTCCCCAGCCTGCTACTGCTTGGGTCCCCCTCTCCACCCACCAAATTCCCGAGGCTTAGAGAGACTGGAAGAGGCCACTGCCACAATATACCAGACAGCATCACCACATGAGTCACTCTCTAACTCTTAGTTCTACAAGTCTGATGAGACCCCCATATGTGCAAATAAGGTTTGGGCCTGGACCTGTGCTATAAGCTAGGCTGCTTCTCAAACTCCTAGACAAATTATTGAAGTTTTAGCCTTACAGAGTAGGAAACTGAGGCCCAGAGAAGTTTGGGCTAAGGTCACAACAGGTAGTTCCTCTCAAAGCAGACTGTAAATTCCCTTTTCCTGTTAATGCCCGCAGGGCTCAAGTGTAGAAGAGACCTGGGTATGCTGCGTATGAGGTTAGGGCTGTATAAGAAGACCCTGCCCTAGGGAACACCCCCTTCCCAAAGTCCTGTAACTAAAACTGAGATAACCTCTTGAGAGATGTTAGTGTGAGGTATGGACTTAGAAATTACTGGGGAGTTGAGAGGACCAAGGTTCTGTGTGGTGTGGAGGCCCAGGGGGCCATTCTGGGAAGAGTGAGCCTCCAGAAGGGCCCTGAACGTCGGCCACAGGATAGCGATTCTCACCTTCACAAGTCTCGTAGCATTTGACTTGGTTCTCCCCTTTTCCCTCTCTTGTATCGGTGTTATTTGTGTTTGTAATTCCTCTCTTAGAGGCTTTAGTGCTGGAAGGAACCATAAAGATAATGTGGTTCAACCCCTCCTAACTCTCTGGAGGGAGAAGTTGGGGCTCAGAGGGAAGAGAATGACATATCCAAAGCCGTACAGGTTCCAGTAAGTGCAGAGCCAGGATGGAACCCCAGGTCCTCAGTGCCCTTTCCACTGCAACACAGTGTCCCGTGGTGGGATTCTCATGTCAGTAGGGGTTGGATTAGACAACTACCCTCTTCAGGCCCTTCCAACTCCCACTTCAGTTATCTGCCGTCTATGTGACCTTAAGTCACTTAGCCCTGGTGGGCCTCATTTTCCTTCCTTATAAAATGAAAGATTTATTAGGTGATCTCTAGCATGCTGTAACTTGGATCCAGTGGTCATGGAACGGAGGTCCAAGATGAGAATTGATAATGGCAGGTTGCCCATCTAAGCCCTAGAAATGGAGTCTGGGCCTGCAGAGCTATGGGTGTATGTGTGTGTGAGGGGGGTTGGCCCCAGCTGTGGTGTTCTGGGTTCAGGATGCTGCTGCTTTGCTCACCAAGGAGAGCTAGGGATCCCTAGAGGAGGCTGGCCCTCAAGTGGGAACCACCCGCCTGTTATCTGGGGAAATGGTGCCATGGAAGCAGAATTATTGGCTGTAATGATACCCTAAGTGGGCTATAGACTTACTGTGCCCTTGCCAGACTGATTTTTTTCCCAGTGATATTCACCAATAAATTTGTCAAAGACCATTTGTATGCTCAAAAGGTAACCCAGCTCCTTTTCCCCAGAGACTAGGGTGGGTGGGGTGACTGCTATCTGGGCCAGCTAGATAGGGCCCCAGCAAGAGCATCCCCGCCCCAGGACCTGAGAGATTATCCAGACTAACCCTTGTGATTTACAGATGAGGAAGATGAGGGCCTAACAGAGCAAGGCTTACATGGTTTTATCAGTAGAATCACAGGGTTTCAGGGGCCAAAGCCTGTAGCTGGGAATCTGGAGGGGAAGTAACTTGGCCAAAGTTGGTAAAGGGCAATACTGGGGATTGAACCCTGGGTTCTTTTCCAGTGCAGTAAGATGCCCCTCTGGGATTTGAGTCCAGAAGGTGTGCCCAGACTATGTTAGGGAAAAATGGAAGGATCCTGGGCACTGGGGGAGTAAGTGGTATAGGGATGAGTCGGATTGGTCCTAAACAAAAGTGCCTTGGTGGGTATGTTAATGGGTGAGATCCCTGTTGGGTTTGGAAGGCTCCTGGGTGTTCAACATGCCTGTATTTAGGTCACATTTCAGTTGCTGTGAAATATGTCTGGAAAAGACCTCCATATACTGCCTATCCTTCCCACCGACGCAGTGGCCAGAGTAGTCAGAGGATACATCTGGGGCCCAGTGTGTGGCCTCTGGAACAGTAAATCTGACTCCTTGAATGGGTGCTGGCCCCTTAAGCAGAAAGCTAGGTCTGGGCCCAGGCACCCCTCCCTATTTCTCTCCCTCCTGGGCAGTCAGCTCATTAGAACTTGAATGGGTCCAGGCTAGCAACAGGCATTGAGATGCTCAGCCAGAAAGAAGCCTTTCTTCCCCTCCCCCTTAATAGGGCTTTGTCTACAGGGAAGCCTAGTCGCTGTCTGGCCTCACTTTTCTAGGAGGGGAGGCTAAAGAGGAGGGAACACATGCATGCCAGCCGCCTTTGTCTGCTTGGGCTTTGTGAGCAGGGTGGGAAGATGTGCCTGGGGCTGCTGGGGCCTGGCCAGGATCCTTCCTGGGCAAACAACCATAGGAATAGGAATAATTCCCACGTCTGTGTGTCTTAGGGTTTACAAAGTGCTTTCCTTATAAGAATCCTCTGAGCTTGACAGTATTCAGATATTACATGCATTTTAAAGATGAGGACACTGAGCCTCAGGAGAGGAGAACAGTGACTTGGGCAGGGTCACACGATTAAGTGTGATCTGTGGCACGTCCAAGGAATCCCTGGCCCCCATTCCTCACTTTAAATGTCTGGAACTTGGTCCACTCCCAGGGCTGCCCTCTGCACATTCCCCAGCCTAACTCAGACTTCAGCTCTGTTGCTACTGGGATGCTGGCACAGGGATGTTAATTCCAACTCTGGTCCTTGGTCTCTGATTGGGTCTGAGCGATTCCCTTCTGTTTCTGTTTCTCTGGGAGCAGCAGGTCTGCTGACAAGCCCCTGGCTGGCCCAGGAGAGGTAGCCCTGGGGTCAGTTTCTCTTTGAGGTCTTCTAGCAAGGATGAATCATCAGACCATAATTGAAGGCAGAATGTTTAAGAGGCTTTAGCAACCCTTCCCCCCTTCCCCACTCTTGGAGGGGGGCACTTAGGAAAGGGTAATTTTCTATCTTGTAAAAAGTCCCTGACTAGAAATGAGGAGACCTGGGTTCTGGTTCAGGCTCTGCTATAAAGGGTAAATCCCCTTCTCTCTGGGCTTCAGGTTTCCCATCTGTGAAATGGGGAGATTGTACTTCAGGGATCTCTAAGCTCCTCTCTCTCTCCAGCTCGAATATGCCTCTTAGCGGCTCCCATGGCTGAATGAGTCAGATCCCTCCTCTCCCCTCCTTTCCCTTCTTCCCCTCCTCCCCCCAAGTACACCACACTCACTTCAGGCTCTGCCTGAGTTAAAGCTATGGCACGGTGGTACAGTGTGAAAAATACAGGGCCTTGGAATCTCTTCTCTGACCCTTCAAAATACTAGGTATTGAGATCTATTGTTATATGACCATCATTTCTGAACATTTCCTGCCCCCCCCCCCTTTTTTGGTTTAAAAAAAAGGAAAAAAACCAGTGCAGCAAAGCCAGTCTCTCCATCATGAGTCTGACAGTATTTGTCATAATATTCTACACCTTGCACAGAGGAGGGGGAGGTCGGTGCTTCTAGGCTGCTCTCACTTCAGGGCATTCAGCTTCCTGGAGGAGGGCTGAGAGTGATAACGTGCCCATTACCATGGCTCTAGCCTTAAATGTGGTCTCTGGTTCTGGCCAGTTCACTGCATCCGCTCATAGAAGTCCTCTAACGCTTCCGAATTCCTCCTGTCCCGCTTCTAATGACTCACTGCCTCTAACTCTGGGCAGTTATATGACCCTGGATGTCGGGAAGATGAATATAGTGATGCCCTGTGCAATCTGTCTCCCTGGGTTGTTAGGAATTTCAGCTGTGGTAATGGACATCCAGTACTTTGTAAGCCTTAAGGCCCTATCTAAATGCCAGCCACCCCCAACTCCAGGCCTCTGCCAGGAAGCCTTCCCTGACTACATTAGCTCACAATATCCTCTCTCTCCTCTGATTCTTTTATTTAGTGCTTTGTGCTAGGTCATTCAAATATGCCACAATTGTTCCAGAATTTACATTTTGGCCTCCTGCCTTCCTTTCTGTATCTGTCTTGTCCTCTAGCACAGGCCTAAGTGCATGTGAGGTTAGCAAAGAGTGCCGGAATCTTTATCCATAAAGGTTCTAAGGCCCCATCCCCTCACTTTGCAGCAGAGGAAACTGAGGCTCAGAGGAAGTCAAAGATTTGTAGAAAGTTATGCATCAGTCTAGATGTGGATACATGATTAGAACTCGTCTGTTCAGCCCAGCCCTACAGTCATCCCCCTCTACCACATGCTTGGTGGGCTGATGGAGGTACCTGAAATCCCTAGTTCATTTGCATTAGTGGGGGGATGAAGCAAAGAGGGTAGGGGAGATCACCCAGCTGCGGTCTGGCTCTCTTGTCCCCTGGTCAGCACGAGTCCAGACAAACAGGAAGACAACAAAGACTCTCTTGTGATGCCTGGCATCGGGCAGAACTTTTGCCATCCCCCTTTCTGAAACCCCGAGAATGCCCTCGCTCAGTTCAGGCAGGTGTCTGGGACTGCTCTGGGACATCCCTTTCCTATGTGCCAAGGAAAGATGTGATCCTATGGGACAGGGTCATGGCCTCTGTCTACCTCGCCTGCTTGCTGCATCTAAGCCATGGTCTCTCCCCCACTGCCCTGGCCAACTGAAGGCCAGTGCTTGAAAAACCCACTAACAGATGGGATACCAGCACCTCTGTGGGTAACAGCAGTCCCTCCTCCCACCCCACTCTTCTCCAGGCCTGAGACCAACAGTGTTTAGATTATTGGATGAGACTGCAAAGCCCAAGCTGGCATGGACTGAATTGCTGAGAATGGCATTTGAGTTGGGCTTTATTTATTGCAGGCCTCCCTGGACTGAGGCAGGAAGGCCACCCAGCTTCCTAGTTCTGCCTCTGTCACTGCCTCCCTGTGTGGGATCTCAAGTCACTTCCAGGCCATGGGCCTCTGTTTCCCCATCTGTAAAATCAGTTGCTTGGTCCAGATGGTCCTTTTCACTCAGATATTTTGAGTGTAGTTCTGTATCCCGTCTTTGTTGTTGGCAGAAGCTGAGGCCTGGGCTTGTGATTCTTTTGTCCCCCATGACTTGCTACCATTCTCACTTTCTCCCAGGTGCCCCTGGAGAGCCTGAAATGTTGGGGGTGGAGAGAACTGGACCCTGCTGGCACTGTAGGTTCTCACATCTGGCTTGGAAGTGTTCCTAGTGACTGGCACTGGCCCGAGGCTGTGCTGATATTGGCCTTGGCCAGCCTGCCCACCTGCCTGACTGCCTGGAGCTCCTGAGCTTTGCTCTCTGGACATTTCCCAGGAATTCTCGAATTCTTCCCTCCTTCCTTCCTTCCGAGGCCACACCGCAGGGAGTTGCTTTGGCCTCCAAGGGTTAAGGCAGGTTAAACCAGGAGGCCCCTTTCATTAAGTAGTTCATGCCCTGTTCCCTGTTCATGGAATTGAGGGGAGAGAGATGGAGAGGGTGAACACACTAGATAGTTCTTAGAAGTATGGAGAGCCCAGGAGTAATAATAGCTTGTGTTTATATGTGTCAGGAATTTTACATGCATATGCAAATTTCTATTACTTTTTTAAGGTTTACCAAGGCCTGTCCCCACAACAATTCTTTGAGGTTATTCAAAAAAGGAAAAAAATTCCTGTCTGGACCTGTGATGGGGCTCCTGATGTGGGAGCTCTCTCCCTCCATCAGTGGAGACCGTCTGTCGTAGGTTCTAGTCAGTGACCTTAATGGGCCCTTAAAGGAGGTATCAGAAGTAAGTTGGCAAAGGTGAACCAGACATTTGATGTCATAGCTGACATCTCCCTGGAGCCTCACTCGTAGCAGCCCTGTGACACAAGCAGCCAAAGTATTTTGCCCCCATTTTACAGATTAGTGAACGGAGATGAAGGGCCTGGGATCACACGATGAGTGGCAGCAGTTTTGAACCCAGTCTCCTGATTCCCAGTTCAGTACACGTTCTCCTCCATCACACTGTCTATTGATCCCCATTGAAAAGCTGTGGCAGAGAAAGAGGCCCATAAACGGCAAACTGTTGGGAACCAGAGGCTTCCTGGTTTCCCATTTAGGCTTAGTTGGGCCTGGCAGCCTAGGCCCAAGCCCTTTCCACAGGCGCCCAGAGCCCAGGTAGGAAGATAAGATGGTAGGATTTTAGAAATGAAAGAGATTTTGGAGATTGCTTAGCTCTACCATCTCTCATTTTTCTAGTGCAGAAGCTAAGGTTCAGATTAGACACAGTGACTTGTCTAAGGTCATATAGGTATGAAACTGGCTGAGATTTGTAGCCTCGTCTTCTGACTCCTTATCCATTGAGCAGCATCTACCATGTCCCCCACCCTACCCCACTGTGACGGGCTCTTGGCTGGCCCCTGGTCTCCACTGCTGGAATCTGTGGCTGCCTGGGTCATTTGACCTAACCGTCCTAGTGTACCTCCCCCACCTGCCCTCTGGTGCTGCTTCAAGGAAGCAGCCTCACTTTCCTAGATTGTCTTTACCGCCAGGCCTGTGGGATCTCTTCCCCCAATGTACTACCCCATGCCCCCACCTCTCCCTTCATGGTACAGCTGCTCCGAGCCCTGGCTGCAGGTGTGGAGGCTCGGTTCCTGGGCCCCTGTACAAATTTCCTTTTTCTTACTAAACTCTTGTGCTGTTGCTTCCGGGGCAGGGTTGGCCAGGGGTTTTGAACAGCGTACGTTGTCAGCCTAGAGGGCAGGGCTGATACTGAGAGACCAACAGATGCTCTATCTCCTGGTAAGAGTCGGGGGAAGATCTACACATCTTCCCTGGACCCCAAAAGTGAATGGGGCTGGGACTGGTCAGAGTCATCATGCATTTATTAAGCTCCTGCTGGGTTCTGCCAGGATCTGGAGATAGAGACAGACAGTTGTTCTAAGTAATCACACCTCCCATTTCTCTAAGTAAGATTTTAAAACTTCATTTTTATTGATACCTTTTGTCTTTACATTGCAGAATATATGGCTCCTCCACTTCCCCCAAGACTGTCCTTCTAACAGCGTTTTACAAAAATAATAAAAAAGTTCAACAAACTTGAAAAAAAATAAGGTCAGCAAAACAAATGGTGTATGTATGCAGCATTCCCCACCCATAGTCCCCCACCTCTGAAGAGAATCTGAGGTGCTCTTCTCAGAGGCTGGGATCGGTCCGTATAATTCCCCAATGTTTAGCCCCATTTGTTTCGTCATTGCTCTTCCTACATCGTAGCCGTTGTGTCTAGTTTTCCGGGGTCATTCTTCATATCCCTCGTTTCTTAGGGCCTACTAATCATCCATTAATGCACCTAACACAACCCCAGTTTGGTTAACTACTCCCCACTCAGCAGACATCTGCTTTTGTATTCAGTTCTTTGCTGCTGTAAGAGGCACTGCTAAGAATAGTTCATTTTACAGAGCAGGAAACTGAGGCCCAGTGGCTAGCCATGCCCACACAGCTCATCAGTGTGGGAACTAGTATTCAAGCTTAAGTTTCCTGACTCCAAGCCCAGACCTCTTTTCCACTGCCCCAAGGAGAGGAGCAGACAAATGTAGACACTGGTCCCAAACATTGCCGGTCCAGGCCACTGACCTGTGCCAGGCCTTGTATCTAAGGGTGGCAGTTAAAGGCCTGAAAATCAAGGCCCTCTGGTTATAGTTCTCACTCTGCCGTAAATTTGCTGTGTGATATTGGGCTGATCCCTTCCTTCCCCTCTGCCTACTCCCAGGCCATCAGTTTCTCCATTTCTAACATTATAGATTTGTATTAGAGTAGACATGTCAAATACAAGGCCAGATTGGGACCACAGATCAGTGTGTGCCCACAGGATCTTTAAGTCCCATTTAATGGACCCCATTTCTTTTGGAGTTTGACCCACTGCACTAGATTGTCCCTGATGTCCCTGTGCTAAGGGCCCTGGTAGCCCAGGGAGCCAGAGCCTGCTTTTAATGAGGAAATGAAATGACAACTAGCACTGTGGTGGACTGAGTTCAGATATAGTGGCTTAAGGAGGGGAAAATAAGGAAGGTGCTGGAGAGAGAAGGGCCCCAAAAGGGGAAGAAAGAATGGGAAGGGGGGTGGACCAGTCAAGATTTCATGACTATTGTCCTCTAAGAGCTAACTTTTCTTTGAACCAGCCTCTTACCCTCCCACCAGAGTCAGAGACCCAAACCTTCCCGGACACTGGTGTTCTGGGGAAAAGGGACTGATCGATCCACAAGCCTTTACGTTGGCTGCTACACAAGAGATTCAAAGACAAATAGAAAACGTTCCTGCTCTCAAGAACCTGTCATTTTTGGGGACAACATTGGGAAAATGTGTGTATACATAGTATATAGTATATATCTATTACTATATGTAGTAAAAATGTTGTGGGAAGGACAGTAGTATTGGGGAGTGGGGGAGGATGGTTCAGAAGAGGCTGCATTTAGAAAGTATCTCTTGAGCACAATTTTGATGGCAGTAAGTGATTCTAAGAGACAGAGATAATGCATTCTAAGCATTGGGGCTCAGAGATGGGGGTGGAGCATACTTTCTTAAGAACAGCCAAGTGGCCAGTTTGGCCATACTCTAGAGGCCGAGAAAGGAGAGTAGTATATAAGAATGTGGGAAGGCTAGGTTGGGGCCAGGTCATTAAAGGCTCAATTTAAAAGCTAAATTTAGTCGTTTTAAACTCTTTGTGACTCCATCTGGAGTTTTCTTGGCAAAGATGCTGGAGTGGTTTTCCATTACCTTCTCCAGCTTCTTTTATGAATGAGAAAACTGAGGCAAACAAGGTTCAGGGTTAAGTGACTTGTCCAGGGTCACACCGCTAATAAGTGTCTGAGACCAGATTCAAACTCTGGAGGATTCCAGCCCAGCACTTTATTTACTGTACCACCTAAGCTGCCCCTTTAAAAGTTAAATAAAGGAACTTACATTTTTGCCTAAAGGTGGTAGGGAGCCATTGAGTTTATCGAGGGGAAATGAAGAAGCCATATCAGCACTTAAGGTCACATTAGCAATAATCCACAAAAATGGAAGGGTATTTGAAATCACAGAATGGAGCAGAGGAAGAGGTTGTCTCTTTGCTAAGAAGGAGGCTTGCTGGACCCAGAGCTGTCTACGGCCACTCACCCCCCTGGCATGTATCCATCTTGGCCATTTTTCTTCAAGTCAGTCCCCTAGTTATGAATCAGCCTGTATTAATCATTTATCTTCTAGTCAACTCCATGTTTATTAAACACATACTCCCACACTGGGCTTTTTGGGCCCAGTGGAACGAAGAATTTTTTCCATTCTTGCCCCAAGTCTTGACTGAGCAGACCACGTTGTGGAGGAACAATAACGTTGGGTGCTGGCCTCCCAGACATCTGCCTCTGCTTCTCACTAAGCTTCCTCACCTCCTTTCCCTGTCTTGGTCTCCCTGCCGTACTGTGAGTCTATCTCATACCATCAGAAGGTTTAAAGTTGGGAGGGCCCTTAGAGGTGGTCTAATCCAACCATCCTCCTCACTTTGGATATTTGGAAACTGACCTTCTCTTTGCTTCCTTCCCTGTCGGCTCCCTTTGCCTTTGATGTCATTGAGAAAGAACCACGTCAACTTAATATGCTGTGCAGTAGCTAATGCCATCAAGCAGCCTGGCCCCCTCAGGCTCAATAAATGCTCCTTGTTAAGGTGCTTCTGAAAATGAGGGAAGAAGAAGGACAGGGGATAGCAGCCCAATCCTCATTGGGGGAAGTGGGGGTCCTAGAGTCCAAGCCATCACTGTCTGCCATCACTGCCATACCTCTCCTTCCTTGCTCCCGTCCCCCAAAACAAGTGTTGTCTGTGACGGAGAGTGTAGCAAAGCCCCATAGGAATGGTCAGAGCCTGCCTCCACACCCAGGCCAAGGAATGGGAGGAGAGCTTATAAAGATGGGTAATTAATAATTCTAAAAATGATAGTAATATTAATAGCGCATATTTATATAGCGCCTTAAGTTTTGCTAAGCACTTCACAGATAACTCATTTTATCCTCACAGCAACCCTTGGAGGTTGGTGCTATTATTATCCCCATTTTACAGATAAGGAAACTGAGGCAGATTGAGTGACTTGCCCAGGATCTCAGAGGCTAGTGCCGCCTTGCTGCCTGCATATCCTAGGCCTCATACCAGACTAGCCTCAGGTCCCCAGGCCAGGCAGGTTATCTCTGGGCTTCATGTCACCTACTTCGTAAGTTGTGTTGTTTGTAGAAACTGAAAACACCATAGACACAAATGTGAGGAGTTGTTCCTGTTATGTTGGGGCACTGAAGGATCCTAGTCTTAGGACTGTCTGCCAGGGCCCAGTTGGGGAGTCCCTTTCAGGACAGTGTCTGCTTCCTTTAGCTGTGAAGGAACCAGAGAAACAGACACAAACAAAGCCAGGAGTGGCCTTGAACTGAAGGCAGGAAGCTCCCCACCGACTGTGGTGTGGAACAATGCATGGGGCCCTGATCATCATGGTGATTTCTTGAGTATGAAGTGATGAATTTTCGGAAATGGTGGCCCCATTTCCTTTGACAGGGTGCCAGAGAGTTATATTGGGAATTCATTGAGGCCCCTTGTCTGAGCAGAGGAGAGGGCAACTTTAGGCCTTGGGCTTCCTGGGTTAAGGGTGGCCCAGCTTAGCCCCAGGTGAGCTGGTTAGGGAGGCTGATTGCTTCCTTCCCGTGGTCCAACAGGGGCTCTGGGAAGCCTGGGGTGTGATGGGGGTAGCCACGGGGCTTTGACCCTACAAAGACCCCCACACACATTACCTTTTCTCCCCGTTGGCCTATAGACATTTCTTTTACAGGAGACTGAGTTCAAGTCAAAGAAAATCCAAGTAGGAGCTATATTTAGTGGTTAACTAGTCCAGGGTCTTCATTTTACAGTGTTGGAAACTGAGGTCTAGAGAAAGGAAAGAAAGACTTGCCTCAAGTCAGCAAGTTCCTCAAAGAACTGAAACTAAAGTAAGAGTCTCCTGACTGATTGGCCAACCTACAGGTCCAGCCTTCTCTTTAAACTGGCCACTTAGGCCCCAGCTTTGACAAGTTGCTGATCTCAAGGGCTAAGGAGGTCAGGGAAGGTTCTTGCTGAGACAGAGAAACAAACAAATTTGAACATTGACCGAAACTTCTCTGGGTGGAGCAGAGCCCTTTTCTAATTCTTCGAGCCCTGGTTGTAATTCTGAGGGAAGCACAACCTTTTGTTAGTTGAAGTGGGACCCAGGCACTTCCTGGGAGGGCTTCCTTCCTGCCTACCCAATGGTCTGGTCAAATTTAGCCATTATTTCTTTGGGGGCATCATAAATGAAGGAGGCTTCAGTTTAAACAAGCAAACGATTGGGGTAGGCAGTAGAAATGGAGCCTTGAAGCAAAGAATCTGTTTGCTTATCAGACCCTCTCTAGCAGTTATCCAAAGTTCAGAAAGGACTTGTGGAGTGTCAGAAGTGGGACAAAGCACAGCCTCTGAGAACATCAGAAATGCAAAGGACCTTGGAACGTATAACAAAGAATGTTAGAGTTGGGAGAAACTTTTTAAAAAATACTTTGGGAAATCTTTTGTTTTGATTGCTTCTCAGTCAGTCTGTCCCCCTTCTAGAGAGCTAGCACACATCACACAGAGCAGATTTTTTAAAGAAAAGGAGTCAGAAGAGAAGCAAAGATCATCAATAGATCAGACTAGTCTGACAGAAGATGCAGTCAGCCTTCCCACTTTTACAAAAGAAGGAGGTACCTTCGCTGTGTCTTTTTTGGGGCCTGGCTTCTTCTCTGTTATTCTACAGTCGCTTGCGGTTGTTTTATGACTGTTTTTTCCAGTTATGTTGTAGTTGTACTACCACAAAAAACGGACTGCTCTGTTTTGATGTATAATGGAGACCTTGTTCTTATCAATGACCTCCTTCAGCTCTACAGCGAATACTAGAATCGGGGTCAAAAGATATTTACATTTTAGTCACTTTATTTGCAAAATTAAAACTGCCTTCCAAGGTGGTTGTACTGATTCACAACTGCACCAGCAGCCCCTGGGGCACCCCCACTGTCATCCCATAGCCCCACCAACATTGGCTGTTCCCATCTTTGGTCATCTTTGCTGGAGTCAGAGTGAAATTTCTGGCCTGTTTTGATGCATCTTTCTCTTTATTATTAGTTGATTTGGAGTATTTTTTCATAGGTTTATTCATAGTTTGCATTTCTTTTGAGAGCTGGTCGTATCCTTTGACTACTTATCTATTGGGGAATCACTTGGTTGCTGATCTGCTACTTGTCTTGGATACTAAGTTCTTATCTGAGAAATTTGATAGAGATCTTTGCCCCTTTGCCCACTTCCCTTTTGAACCTAGATACATTCATTTTAATTGTGCCAAAGCTTTTCCATTTCACAAAATCAAAATGAGCTGGCTTATCTTCTGTGCTGTAACACTTCTTTCTGTCCCTTAAGGTTTAGAATGCATCTCTACCCATAGCTGTGAAAGGTTTGGGATCTGACTCTCTTCTGATTTTGTTACAGTACTTCATAGTAGGGTCTTGTATCCATTTGTAAGTTATTGGGGGGATACGGAGCAAGATGTTGTCTAAGGATGATTTCTGCAAGACTGCTTTGTAGTCTCAGCCGCACATGGAACCTTAGCGATCATCTCCATTCCTCTCGTTTTAGAACGGGAACCTGAGGCCCAGAGAGAGAACGGATCTTTCCCAGAGGCCCACAGCTGAGTAGTGGTAGAGACTTGAAAAAAATCCAGATTTCCAGAACCTCAGGCCAAGGCATTGGTTATCATTGCACAGGGTTCATTGCGAGCTTCAGAAGAAGCCCTCTGAGATGTCTGCTGTCTGACCTCAGCCTTAGGGGCCCTCTGGTACCTGGTACTTGTTAGCTATATAGGGTATACCAGGAGGAAGATCTCCTTCTCCATCCCACCCACCCCCCTCAACCAGGTTGGGGTTTCTGAAGGTGCTGGGCACTGTTTATTCTAATTTCAAAGTCTTCTCCCTCCTGAGGCGAGGGTCAGGGGTCACTTGCAATGGGGAGGGTCCTTAGCAACAGTTACTGCATCTTCCAGAGTCCTTGACAGCTTTGGGGCTGGGAAATGATTTGGGGTCCATCGGGATGGAAGACCCTGTCTGGGAGTCCTAAAGAATCTGTGACAGAGGATCTTTTATATATTTTTATATATGTAAAATTTATTTTTAGTTTTCAGCATTCTCACTTCATAAGATTTTGAGTTCTAAATTTTCTCCCTCCCTCCTTTCCCCAAGACAGTGTGCAATCTGATATAGGCTATACACGTACAATCAAATTAAATTTATTTCCACATTAGTCATGTTGTAAAGAAGTATTGGAACTAAGGGGAAAAACCATGAGAAAGACGAAATATATAAAAAAAGAGAGAACAAATAGTCTACTGTGATTTGCATTAAGACTCCAGAGTTCTCTCTCTGGATGCATTTTCCATCATGAGTCTTTTGGAGTTGTCTAAGATCCTTGTACTGCTGAGAAGAGCTAAGTCTGTCAAAGTTGGTTGTTGAACAATGTCACTGTTAGTTACTGTGTCCAATGTTCTCCTGGTTCCACTCACTTCACTCAGCATCAGTTCATGTAAGTCTTTCTGGGTTTTTCTGAAATTCTCCTACTCCCCATATCCTATAGAACAGTAGTATCCCATTACATTCCTGTACCACAGCTTGTTAGCCATTCCCTAATTGATAGGCATCCCCTCAATTTCCAATTCTTGGCCACCACAAAAAGAGCTGCTATAAATATTTTTGTACAAATAGGTCCTTTTCCCATTTTTATGATCTCTTTAGGATGCAGAGCTAGTAGTGGTATTGCTGGATCACAGGGTATGCACAGTTATAATCCTTTGGGCATAGTTCCAAATGGCTCTCCAGAATGGTTGAATCAGTTGTGACTGAAGATCTTAACCCTCACTGGAGCTCTTGGGCTGTTCCCCCAACAAGGCCCTGATTGGGCTCTCTCCTCCTCTTCCCTGTCTCCGCCTCCTAATAGATAATGAGTCCCATGACTGTAAGTAGTTCCTGTACTAGTTTGAGGTTCCCAGGGAGAGCACTTGGGGATGTCCTGAAGGGAGGTCAGTGGTTGTGTTATTCACTATTATTCAGTGTCTGTCAGCTTTTGGCAGGAAATGAAGAACCCAAAATAAAGAGGGGCAGCTAGGTGGATAGAAAGCTGGGCCTAGCGTTGAGAAGGCCTGAGTTCAAATCTGATCTCAGACACATACTAGCTGTGTGACCTTGGGCAAGTGATGTAACCCTACTTGCCTCAGTTTCCTCATCTGTAAAATGAGCTGGAAAAGGAAATGACAAACCACTCCAGTATCTCTGCCAAGAAAACCCCAAATGAGGTCACAGATTGTCAGAAGTGACTGAAACAACTCAACAACAACAAAAAGTGCCTTTGTGTTCTCGGCCAGCGCCTTCATCTGCCATGAAGGTTTCGAGGATGACTTGGTCATTACCCTGGCATAGGTCCTGAAAACCAAGACAGCCAGAATATCTAGATGTGGAAAGGACCTTAAAACCATGTAGCCCAAACCCCTTTTACATGTGAAGAAATGACCATCTGGGATGGGACAGAACTCGGGTTCAGGTCGAGTCTTCTGACTCAACTCCTGTCCTTTCTGCTGATATCTGCCTGCCTCGGGTGCACCACACATGGCTGCCAGCCTAGGCCCATGCACTAGGCCCGCACACCAGGAGCAGGAGGATTCTTTCTGTGCCACAGAGATGCCCGTGCTTGTGAAAGGAAGTAAGAGGCTCTGGAGAGTCTCTCTAGGGAAGGGCATCCATTAGAACTTGCAGTCTTTTAAATCAGTTCCCATCCGTAGCGAGGGCTTTAAATTTTGCAAAAGATTTTCTTCACTACTACCACCTCCCCAGGCCTGCCCCCAGGGGAGTAAGATGTGATTGAAACTTTAATATTTTAAAATGGCACTGAGGCTTTGGGAATCCCCATAGATGTAATATCCCCATTTTACAGATGAGGAAACTCAGGCACAGGATAAGTGATTCTTTTTTTTTAAAAATTAATTAACTTGTTTTCAGTTTTCTACTGTCACTTCAGTAAATCTTAGATTTTCACCCACTCCCTCCCCCAGATGACTTGCAATTTTATATGGGTTCTACACATACAATCTTACTAAATACATTTTACATTAGTCACGTTGCATGGGAAAATTAAAATGAATGGGAAAACCATGACAAAACACAAGAGAAAATGGTCTGCTTCATTCTGTGATCCAGTTCCATAGTTCCTTCTCTGGATGTGGATGACATTTTGCCTCAAGAGTTCATTGGGAATGTTTTAGGTCCTTGCATTGCTGTGAAGGGCTAAGTCTGCCAGAAAAATTCCTCTCACACTGTAGTTGTTACTGTGTACAAAGTTCTCCTGGTTCTGCTCCTTTCACTCAGCATCAGATCATATAAGTCCTTCCAGGCATCTCTGAAATCTTCCTGTTCATCGTTTCTTAGAGCACAATGGTATTCCATTACATTCACATACCACAACTTGTTCAACCATTCCCCAATGGATGGGCATCCCCTTAATTTCTAGTTCATGGCCACCACAAAGAGAGCTACTATAAATATTTTTGTACGTGTGGGATCCAGGATAAGTGATTCTTGTCTGTGGTCATCCAGCAAGTCTGTCAAGCCGGCCTTCTGAACTTTGAGAGGTAAGAGGGTAAGGTCTGTGTATAGTGTCTTCAGAATAGGGTGATAGATGGAGCGGAGCCAGTGGAGCCGGGGGTAGTGAGGAAGCCCACCAGCCTCCTGGCTTGATCGGGAGAACCAGATGTGAGCCCTGTGTAGGGTTTGGCTTCACAATGGCTCTCACCTCACTCTAAGCTGTCTGAGGGCAGAGACTATTTAATAATTATAGTGATAATACCTTGTTCTATCGCTTTTTAAAGTTTGCAGGGTGCTTTGCATACGTTAGTTCGTTTTCTGTCTCCATCTCTGGCACCCACCACAGCACCTACATAGTAGGTGTTCACTAAGTGATTATTGAATGACTCATTCACAGAATTTCAGAAGTGCTGGAGACCTTAGGGAACCTCTTTGCTAGTACAGGAATCCCCTCTGGAGCTGCTGTTCAGACCCCACCCCCATCACCCCCTCCCACCACCTCCACCTCCACTGAGCTGCCTTGTCTTGGGAAGCCCCAGAGAAAGGGGTTAGATCAGGAGTTCGGGACAGGGGCAGCAGCGGGTCTTGGTCAGTCTGGATCCAGGCTTAGTTCTTTAACTACATGCATAGGCATTGCCAGGCTAGGGGGCCCAGGGGATTGAGGATGGAGCCTGGGCCTTCTCCACCTGTCGTCCTCTCGGTCTGAACCTACTGCCCTGCAGGTTGTCAACAGCAGGAAACATTTGCTGAGCTGAATTGTTCTGTGCATTTGAGCAGGGAGTCCCTTGACTGAGAGTTGGTGGTTTCTCCAGGCCCCTCTTTCAGGCTTCCTGTCCCCATTCCTCTTTCTGCCCCTCCCCGGAAGCAGCTGACGGCAGCTTCTGAGATCCTATCTAGACAATAGCTCCCCCTCTTCCGCCTCCCTGTTTTCAGTTCCTTCCCACCCTCTCTAGTGAGCTGGAGAGAGAGATGAAAGATCTCATCGATGCCAAAGGAAGGCAGAAGATCTTAGCAGGTTCTCTTGGATTCTGGGCCACTGGCTCAGGGCCCAGCCTGTCCGAAAGACAGACAGCCCATATTGCCAAAGAGCTCTCATTTCCCCGGGGTCATTTAACTCCTGTAATTCCCCATCTCCTTCCCTCACAACCAATTCCTTAAGTGCCAATTTCTGCCTAAAAAAACCAGAGCACCGGATTTGTTGTGGTTGGGGCGTTTTTTTTCTTTTCCCTTGTGGCTTAAGTGCCGGAGATTGAACAATGGCCACTGCAAAGGTTTTATCACAAGGCAGCACGGGAATCATAATATGACAGAGCTAGGAGGGATTGTATAAATCCTTCAGGCCAGAGATGGGGAAACTGAGGCTCAGGAGGGGAAGAGATTGCCCGAGACCACACAGCCCATTAATTAGGCAGAGCCAAGATCTGAGTGAGTGAATGAGTAAATGGACTCCCAGTCCAGGGATCTTTTCTATCTCATCCTATATCTCATTGTCACTCCTGCTAGTGTTGCTGAGCACCCACAGAGGACCAAACAGCTCCTGCTTGGGTGGGAAACTAGCACCAGGACTCAGCTCCTTTTAGGCTCCATCTCTTCTCCCCTGCCCTACAAACCTTTCCCGAGTTCTGCCACTGCTGTCCCTGGGCAATGATTCCTACCTTACTTGGCCTTATCAGAGCAGAGAGTCATATGGCATCTGTTTGGAGAGCCCTAGTTATCAGGCTTCTGTGCCAGATGACACAGAGGGACCTGGACCAAGACTACACAGTGATTGCTGTCCAGCTCACTGCCTAGGGTTCTCAGGGCATCTTTCTAGACCAGCCATGGGCTTTCTTGGGACCCTGAGGGGCCAATGGGAAAAGCTACCTAGATTCCTGGCCAGCCAGAATGATACTGCACTTACCTGTCTTGTTCTCTTGTCTACACACTTTCAGCCCCTAGGGCTCCCGATTAAGCACCAGTGTAGGAGGGACCAGCCCAGAGACTCCAGCCCCTCCTGCTTTTCTGGTGTCACTGGAAGATCAGTGAGAGAGAGGTTCTATCCTCTGGAGTTATTAGCAACGTCTGCTGTCCTCCTGATCACCTGTTCTGCCCCCATTGTGATAGTACTGATGAAGCCAGCACTATGGATGGGCTGCTGGCTTTTGGGGATGGGGAGAACAAACGGAGGCCATTCAGCCCTTAGGGCAGAGGCAGACCAGCCATCTGTGTGCTGCTAACCATCACAGGCCTGCTAGATTTCTCTGTCTCTCCTTGTGTCTCTAGTCTCCTCCCTAGAACTTAGGAAAAGAATTCTGGGTCACAGTTCTCCACTCTGATGAGATCCTATGGAAGCTGATACTGTCCAGATGGATGTGGCCAGTCTGATGGCATTGCTGCAGTGTGGGCCTGGTGAGGTCATTACTAATTTAGAGGGATCACTTCCTGTAAACTGCTCTGTAGTTATAGAATGATGGTGGTCCCCAGGGATCACAAGACAGGCCTGTGCAGTTAGGGGAGGGTACGAGTATCCGAGCCTCTTTACTCCTGGCCCTCCCCAGTCACCTGACTCTAGTGTCTGCCTATTCTTCACCATCACCTTAAATCCTTCCTGTCCTTCAAGACTCAGCCTGTGTTCTGTTCTGACTGCTTTTGGTCATCTACTTGGGGATAGTGAAGGTTCTTCCTGAAGTTATAAAGACCTGTCCACTTGGTGTTAGAAAAGTGGGATGGAGTAGTCACTTCAGCAGGGATCTTAGAGTGCTCATGAAGGCCTGTCCGCTGGTTTCCTTTTCTTTATTTTATTGACTTGCCTCCTCTTGGGAAGAAGAGGGTATCAACACAGGACATTGCTCCCCTTATCAGTAACTTGGATCAAGGCAAAGATGAGAGCGCATGAAGAGGGGAAACGAGGTCTGCATTGGGCATCAAGGACCTGGGTTCAGATCACAACTTCCTGCCTACTCATATAACTTTGATAAAGGCACTTAAGGCACTCCTTAGTCATTAGCTTCCCTATCTGGAAAATGGATGAGATGGCTTCTGAGGTCCAGCCCTAAATATATGATCTCATGATTGGCTTTGGAGACAGACCTGTAATCCTGATGCCCACAGTGCTCTTGCCCAGGGCAAACGCTGGGCTCCTCTGTTCTGCTCAGGGCCCTCCATTTTGTGATGAGTAAGTGATCTCCCTCCAGTGCATTGTGGGTAGGAAGTGGGATTTTGTGTGGGACCATGGACAAGATATTTGTCCTCCCAAGTCCTCAGTTTCCTCATCTGCAAAAGGAGAGAGGAGGTTGGGACAGGCCAATCTAAGGTCTTTCCAGCTTGGAGAGTCTGACACTAATTTATGGAGCTTGCAGAAGACTAGGGGAGCAAGCTGTTTGACAGAGGAGAGGTAGCTGAGGGCCTGTTTATGTCCTCTTGCAGTCACCCAGCCAGACTCTGGAAATGCAATTAGAAATGCAGTCTCCCGATTCCCAGCCCTCTGTGTCACCACGCCCATGTTCCTCTGGAAAAGACAGGCATTCCTGCTCAGTTGGGGAGAGGCATTCCTGTTCTGGGGGAGGACATCTGATCCCAGGAGCCCCAGTGAAGGGGGCGGGTGGGGGGAGGGAGTTGTGGATGAAGAGGCTATAGGGGGAGGAATTTGCTGATGACCAGAACCTTGCTTACTGGCACTAGTGGTTTGAGGCACATTGGGACAGCATGAGGGCAGGAATAGCCCTGGGTCAGACCACAGCTGGAGCTTCGGGGTCAGTTCTGACTGCCTTGTTCCAAGAAGGACAGGCCTTGGGCAAATCCCTTCCTGTCTCTGGGCATCAGATCCCTTATCTGGAAAATAGAGCTTTGGAGTAGATGGCCTCTGTTCCTCAGCTCAATCATGTCCAGAAGATGGACAGTAGAGGAAAAAGGCTAAAGACCAATGCCTACCATTTGGAGGGAGCTGCCTGCCAGTCATCTTCAAGTATTTGAAGACTTGTCATGCGGGGGAGTTAGTTTTGTTCAACTTGGGCCCAGAGGCTCAAACTAAGAGCAGTGAATGAGTGGGATTCCCAAAAGAGGCAGATTTCAGCTCAGTGAGAAGAAAAACTTGTTAACAATGACAGCTCTCCACAAGTAGAATGAGCTGCCTTTGGAGGCAGTGAGCGAGCCCCCATCATGGGAGTCTGGATCATCGCTTAGCAGGGATGTTGTGAAGGGATTTTGCTCAGTTCTTGGTTGGAACCCTTCAAATACTAACATTATTTGAGTCTTTCCCGAGGAATTGAAGAGCCACCCCAAGGCAGGCCAGAGACAGGAAGACAGAATGAAGTTTGGGTAAAGGCAAGTTAAGTCTCTTGGGGGCTCAGTTTCCTCAGCTGTAAAATGATGCAGTTGAGCTAGATGAACTAATTAAGCTGCCTTTTGGCTCTAAGTCCTTTGCCTCTGTCTCCCGAACGTTCCTTAAGATACGTTGAGCTTGAAGGAGATAAAACTTTGAGGGTAAGCAGGTGGGAAGGGAGTGATGTTGTATACAGTTCTCTGAAGGACTGTGGGGTGGAAGCAGAGAGACAGCTTGGGCTGGTAAAAGAGAGCTGGACTTTGACATCTTGAAGACCTGGATTGACATCTGTCATCTGACACTAGCTGCATGACCTTTCAGGGTGCCCTGAGACTTCTCTGCTCAGTCAGATGTGGGCTAGGGGTGCTGCTTTACTCTGTATTTGAACCAGTGCAGACCTGGATTTGGTGTGTTTCCTGGCTCTGCTCCTCACTGTTGGTGACCCTTGGCAAAGCCCAGACCCTTTCTGTTCCTCTGTTTGAACATCTTTGAAATGACCTCTAAGAGTCCCTAGAATCTTTGTGTTGGGCAGAATTACTAAGACAATCATGGGTAGGGAAGGTTGCCGTTATAAAACTAGGGCCAGCTGGCAGGCAAGGTCTAACCTTCTCTTCCCTCTTCCCCCAGCCTGGTCAAATAAGTGTAGAAGGCTGAAAGATGGTTCTCCATTTCTCAGATCTACACTGCAGCCTAGTTCAGTTATAAAAGCCTTCTGGAGACCCATTGCTTTTGGAACCTTTGAGAACAGAAGCTCCTGGGCCTCTGTCTTGTCTTGGCATTCCAAGTTTCTTCAACTCTGACCATAGCTGGGAAGCTTAATGGGACCTGGGCTACCAGGTGGGTTCTGAGTCACACTGGAAGCTCAAAGCTCACTGGTTGGTGAGCCAGTGAGTTAAGACAGCTCCTGGCAGAATACCAAGAGCTTGGACTGGGCTTGGGCTTGGGTGAGTGAGAGATGACAGGCATTTATTTTGATTTTCCTTCCTTTTCTTCTCTCGTGCATGGATGAGAACTTGGAGATTAGCCTTGGCAGGGGCGGGGCCTTGCCTGAGGAGTGGGGAGAGTGAAGTCAAAGATCACCAGTACTTCTGTAAGTCCTCCATGGGGTTGAATGTAAGGAAGAGATAGCTAACTCTCTCCCAAAGTTAGTGTCCAGAACACTGGGTCCCTTCTGGGGGCAGAGATAATGCTTCTCACTCTGGAGAAGTGAGCAGCCTTGCCACGGAATTGCTTTTCATATAAAGCATTGCTGAGAACTGTCGCTTGTCCCCACTTTGCATCAGTTGTAACCAGCCACTCCTTAACTCTTCTCTCTGTTATCTTTCTTTTCTGTTCTTTGCTCCCCTTCGTTGCATGGTGCCTATTGTGGCTGAGACTGAGCTAAGAGAAGAAAAGTCTTCCAAATGGTCCTCAGCATATGGATGGGGTCTGGTTAGGCATCAAGGGAGAGAGGAAGGATTCTAGGGTTCCCTGGGGTTCTAGGACCAGCTTTGCCGCTGACTCACTCTTCCTTCCTTCATTTATTCCTTGTTTCCTTCCTTCCTTAAACAGAATATTTGTTAATGTCAGGTCCTAGGAAAGATCCAAATTTTAGTTAAGACATTGTCTTAACTGCCCTTCTGGAGCCTCCTAGGAAGAGCCCTCTCTCCTGTAGGCACATGCGTCTACCTAATGTACAATAATACATTAGGGCATCAGAGATGGCAACCACTGGTTTGAGAGGAGATGGCTTTACTACCACCTGAGCAGGTGGCATCTTTCAGTGAACAAAGGTCTAGAGGACATGCCTGATATAAGGCCTGAGCCTAGGTTTAAAAACAGTGTTTGTTTGTGTGGTGGCAGAGAGCAGTCCAGTTTGAATTAGTAGCAAGTTCATGAAAGAAGGGTGAGAAAACCCTGTACAAATGCCAGGCAGTGGGATCAAGTTAGCCACTGAAAGCTTTGTGCCTGGGGAGCTGCTTTTTTCCTTCTTCACCTGCCCTAATAGGGACCTTCCCCGTGGGTCCCTTTGTCCAAGGTCTCTGGGAGGGTGGGGATTGTGGGCAAATCAGGGCTGTAGCGGGAAGGGAAGGGGCTTTTCTCTGCTAAAAGATTGTGATGTCAGCGGATAAAATTAGTACCATTGCTTTCTCCCCTCCCACCTGGAGGAAGGAAAGTAGGGACCTTGGGGATGGTGGCAGGGGCTCTACTTCCATCTGTTCTAGTCAGAAATAGCTTTCGTTCTGGCCTAGCAGTTTCCCCATCCTGAGCAGCAGCCTCTGTGGCCAAGCCAGCCAGAAGCCACCTGGTGCATTTCCTTTCCATTGTCCTACTCCCGAGTGGGGTCCATCTCTACTCCAAGACTGGCATCTCTGTATGGGAACCATTTCCTTGTTGGGATTTTCCTCAGCTGGGGAAGTGGGGGACTCTGTGGAAGAGGGGGTATGTCTCCAGTTTCACTGTCCCATTTCTGCCCTGCATTGGTTCATTCCCCAGGCTGGGAGCCCAGAGGGGGCTGGTACCATGCCTAGAGGCCTTGCTGGTCTCCGTCCCCTCTCCTTGCCAATCTGGAAGTTTGTAAATGGAGTCAGAATGACCACTTATTGAGGGTCAGAGAATTTAGGGAAGCAACATCCAGAGGTCTGAGCTTGAATCCTGCCTGAGACCCATTCATTAGCCATGTCTCCACGAGTGAGTCACAGAAAACCTCCGAGTCCCAGTTTCTTATTGGTGGGAAAGTACTTTGCAAACCATCACCCAAATGCAGATTGTGATTATAGAGAGATCATCTCTACAGCTTCTCAATCTTTTTGGCATGAGAGACCTTTTCAGGAGCATCTAGTGAAGCCTGTGGGCACCTTTTCCAAATTGTGTCTTTAAATACATAAACTAAATATATGGAATTACAAAGGAAACTCATTATGTTTCCCAAATGCTTTATTAAAAAAAAAGCTCAAAGACTCTAGGTCCCCTGATTTGAGTCCGTCTCATTTTTAAAGCTCGAGAAACTAAGGGGAGGTGATTTGTTCAAGTTCAGACAATCAGGAGGTTCCAACACCAGGGCTTCTGGCACTCAGCCTTTGTGACGACCTGCGCTGCTGTGGAGTGGCCCTCCTGTCAAGGCACTGGCTGGCCCAAGTGACCTCCAGGCTCCCTTTCAGCCCTGAAATCCTCCCAGAATCCTTGACTTCTTTCATCATTATTGGTCCCCCCTCCACTGGCACAGATCACAGCTCCTCCCAGATCTTAAGAGATGGTGAGTTGCTGTGGCCACATTATTACCTAAGGCCCAACCCTCTGGTGAAAAGCTCTCTTCTGTATGAAAGTGGTCCTCTAGTGACAGATACCCAGTCTACCTCCATTGAGAGGCAGTATTGTGCTGTGGATAGGGCACTGGACTTGGAGTCTGGTGGACCTGGCTTCAGATCTGATCACTTAAAATCACTTAATCATGTAGAAGCTGTGAGACCTTGAGCAAGTCAGTTGACCTCAATGGACCTCAGTTTCCTTATGTGTAAAATGAGGAACATGAGGCTTGTAGAATCTATGCCACAGGGTTGTTGTGTGCTTGAGCGAAATAGTAATATACGTAAAGTGTTTTTCAGACTTGAAAGCGCTCCACAGATGTGTGCAGTCGTTGTCATTTTTTATTGCAAAGCCAGTTCTCAAAGTCATTCCACTTAGTAGGAAGGCCTGGCTGAGCTTGTACGGTAGCAGCAGAGCCTTCAGCAGCTCAGGATCCCTTCAGTCACTATGATGAGTCAGTCTGCATCAGAAGGGGATAAGGGAGAGGGAATCAGGGCTGAGAGTCTGTTTGCATCTGAGGGGGATGGGGAGAGAATCAGGGCTGCAGTAGTAGAAGGAGGGAGGACCCAGCAGAAGTCACAGCCCTGCTTTTCATTTGCTGTCCCTGGAAGTACGAAAGCCTTGGGCTTAAGAAATGCATTTAACACAGTTTGTCGTGTACTCTTCTCTTTCTTTTCACCCAAAGCTGGGCTCACATGGTTTGCATGCTGCAGATAAGACCACTGAGGTCAGCCAGGAGTTCAGGGATCCCTCAGGGATCGTGGGCAGAGGCCAGGGATTGAGGTGACGCATAGTGTAAGGCATCTGAAGAGAAGGAAGTGGTTGGGCCTGAGCTGTGCCCAGAACTGCTCATGTTATCACGGGGCACAAAGGCAGAGGTGGCTGCTGGGATGGTGGCCCTGCTGATGCTCTTTCTAGAGAATTGAACGATCTGAGCTTGGCATGCAGCTCAGTGCCAGGCTGCTCAGGATGATTCCCTGGTGTGGGACCATCCCCTGGGCTCCTCAGGGGAACACTGGGTGATAGTACTGCTACCTTGTAGTCAGTGGAGCTTCTGGTCCAAGCCACTTACCTTACAGTGAGGAAACAGGGCTCCAGGAGGGGAGTCATAGAGCTAGTCAGCATCACCTGTGTGCCCACACTCCTTTCCTGCCCCGTAGCGATTTAAAATGACTTGTTAGTGAATCTCACTCCTATCTTTTCGAAGGCCTGTATTCTGGGCCTGGTAGTGGTGTACAAGGATTTATTATCCCTATTTCACAGAAGAGAAAACTGAGCCCAAGGTCTCACCTAGCTAGTAAGTGTCAGAGTCAGGATTCATACCCCAGAATATAAAAACCTTTCTGGCACAGCACCCACTGCTCCTTCTTGGCAGTCTTCCAGTTGTAATCAAGCCAGCCTTTGAACCTGGGGTATGTTTCTGGAAAGCTGCCCCCAAAACAGATCCTGCCTCAGACAGACATGATCCTGTACAGTCTAATCGTCATGGACACATGATTCTAGATAGGTATTTTTGCCATAAGGGAAGTTGCCAGGGGGGGGAGGGGGGGATGTTATGGCTCCAGAAGACTCCTACCACTTCTTAGGCACATGACCTTCACTCCTACAATTGACACTCAAGCTCAGGTCTCTTGACTTCCCTCCCATATACCTCAGGGTTTTTTACCTATGAAACGAAGTTGGACTCTAAAGTCCCTCTCACTTTTTTTTTTTTAACAAAGATATCTGATTTCGTAGGAATATGGGGTGGTACTTCCCCTACCCATACAGATTATTGTTACCTACCTGTTCTGCCATGTGGTTTGTAGAGAATGGCCTGGCCTGGGGCAGGCACTGAGAGGTACCTTTTTCAGACCCGAGAGACTTGCCCGACCAGTATTTGTAAAAGGCAGGACTTGAAGCCAGGTTTTCTCAACTCTGAGGCAGACTCTATCCACTGTACCGCCCTGCCTCTAATGACCCTACCAGCTCTAAATTTGTGATCCTATAACTAGATGACTCTTGAGATCCCTTCGAACTAATCAGTCAATCAACAAGTGTTTCAGCTCTGGGTGTACAAAGAAAAAGCAAAAGCAGGCTTTGCCCTCAAGGAGTTTATATTCTGCTGGAGAAGAAAGCATGACTATAAATCAATGTCTACGAAGTAGAGGGAAGGAAACTGGAGGGGAAGGGACTGTTCAATCCCCTTGTTTTTGAGAAAATGATAACCCCAAGGGGAAGGGACTCACCCTAAGTGACATGCTGTGCTTGGAATCTGTTGCTCTGACTTACTGGAATTTGGGTTCCACTCCATTGGACTGACTACTGCTCAGGATGGAGCAAGCTTGCCTGGTGACACTCCCTCCCTTTGACTGATAGTTGGCTTCTGGCCTTTGCCCAGTCTGAAGTGTGTTTTCAGGGAGAGGAGCTGGTCCATAGAGAGGGGCTGGCTCCATGCCTCCTCTGCATCTCCATCCCAAGTATTTCACAGGGAGGAAATGTTGAACAGAAGCTGTCCCAAAATCAGTCACTTTGTGCTCAGGCATAATGGCCCTATCCCTCCAGGGAGCCTGTATCCAGTGAGTCTCTGAACCCTGCTTTTCTGACTGCTAGCAGATAAGAGTCTCTTTCTCCCAACGTTGGGCCAGGACCCACCCAAGCTGCTGGGTCATGGAAAGGATCCAAGAGTCCATCTAGTCCAGCCTGCACCTGCTCCAGAACCCCCTCTACAACCAACAAGTGTCATCCATCCTTTGCTTGAAAACCTTCAATGAGAGGGACCCCCAGACAGAGCCAATTCTACTTTTGGACATCTCTGGTTATTATGAAGCTTTTCCTTATATCAAGCTACTTCCTTCCAACCTCTATCCCTGCTTATCCATCCCCTTGGGGCCAAGCAGAATAAATCAAATCCCTCTTCCACAGGCCAGACTTTCAAATACCCCAAGACAACAGACGACCAGGGGACAAGGCCCAGGTTACATGATAGCTGTTCTGGGATTTCTATCATCTTACTATCTGTATGCTGATGTCCAATATTCCAAGAGGCTTTCTCATTCGTTGTGCCTCATTTGGTCATCATAATTGCCCTGTGCTCCCATTTTACAGATGAGGAAACTGAGGCCTAGAGAGGAGAATGGACTTGCTTAAGTTTGTCCAGTAAGTTAAGGGCAGAGCCAGAACTCCATCCAGGTCCAGCGCGCTTTACCCTACACTGCGTTACCTTTAGTTGATTAATAGCTCTTGACCCCTTGTATTCAGTCTGAGTGGACTGAAGTGGACTGAGCCCACTTGTGCCTCCGCCTCCTTTTTCCCCAGTGACCTTGGTGAGTCATCTCACCTCCTTCACCTCTGCGTAAGGAACAGGAGATTTGAGCGATGTTGATATGCTCAAAGTTAAGGAGCATTCAGTAACTAGGCCAGGGAGGGGAGGGGTGGCTAGACCCAGGAGGACTGTCTGGATAGGAAAGCTGCACAAAATGAGAGGGGGGGGAGGGGCAGATTGTGCGCAGAAGCACGAGGTGTGCTACCAACCTGGGACTAGCTGTATGACCTTGGGCAAATCACTTAACTTTGCTGGGGTAAGAAGATGATCATCATCCTTACTCTACCTGCCTTATTGTTGTGATGGAGCAAGTTGATAATGGAGATAAAAGTTCTGGATAGAACATAATCCTTTGCCCCGACTTTCCCAGAGCCCTCTGGACAAATGTGGATCTTGCTACTTTGGGGCCGAGGTCAGAAGGAAGACAATGAAACAAGAGTTGAAATTAAATGAGGCTGGTAAGCTGGTGACCAGGCTTCATTCTATGGGAATGGGAAGTGATTCTGTGATGGTATCTCTGGGACATGAGCTGAAAGTCACTTTCTGTCGAGCAAAGTTGGTGTAGCCTTATCCCTGAGGACCTGAGGAACACTTTCCAGCCTCCCAACACTCCTTGAGAGCCTGGCTCTGATCTCTGTAGGAACCAGTCTTGGCTGTAGAGGAATAATGAAACATACTTCCCCCTCTTGGCATGGAGGTGGTGGACTATGGGTACGGAATGGGGCTTGCACACCTCATCAGACATGGCCATTGTAACTGAATTCTTTGTTGTAAAGGAGAGGGAGAGAGGGATTTTTCCCCCAATTTTTAAAGGATTTTTGTTTAAAGTTTTGAGTTCCAAATTCTATTCCTGCTTCCCCCTCTCCTCTGCCCTCCCCGAGAAGGTAAATGATCAGATAGAGGTTATGTGTGTGCAGTTTTGTAAAACATTTCCATGTTGGTCATTTTGTACAAGAAGACTTGAATAAAAGAAAAAATGAAAGAAAGTGGAAAACGGTTTTCAGTCTGTATTCGGCCAATATCCGCTTTTTCTCTGGAGGTGGACAATATTCTTCATCATTGGTTCTTTGGGCTTGTCTTGGGTTGTTGCATTGCTGAGAAGAGTGAAGTCATTCACAGTTCTTCACCACACAGTGTTGCTCTTACCATGTATGATGTTCTCCTGGTTCACTTCACTATGCGTCAGTTCGCGCAAGTCTTTCCGGATTTTTCTGAAATCATCCTGCTTGTCATTTCTTACAGCACAATGATTTTTCCTTTACAATCAATATACCACAGTAAGTTATATACCACAAGTTTTCAGCCATTCCACAGTTGATGGGCATCTCTTTGATTCCCAGTTCTTAGCCACCATAAAAAGAGCTGCTGCTATAAAATATTTTTTGTACAGATAGGTCCTTTCTAGTTTTTTGGGATGTCTTTGGGATATAGACCTAGCAGTAGTATCAAAGGGTATGCACAGTTTTATCACCCTTTGGGCATAGTTCCAAATTGCTCTCCAGAATGGTCACATCAGTTCACAACTCCACCAGTGTCCCATCAGTGTCCCAGTTTTCCCACATCCCCTCATCCAACATTCTCCTTTTTTGTCATATTAGCCACTCTGACAGAAGCAAGGTAGTGTCTCAATTTACATTTCTTTAATCAATAATGGTTTAGAGCTTTTTTCATATTACTGTAGATAGCTTTGATGTCTTCACCTGCAAACTGCCTGTTCATATCCTTTGGCCATTTATCAACTGGAGAATGACTTGTATTTTTTACAGATTTGTTCTCTGTATATTTGAGAAATGAGGTCTTTAGAGAGACTTGTTACAAAAGCTTGTTTCCCAGTTTTCTGCTTTCCTTATAATTTTGATTGCATTGTTTTTGTTTATGCAAAGTCTTTAATTGTATAGTAAAAAATTACCTTATTTTGCCTTTTGTAATACTCTCTGTATCTTCTTTGGTCCTAAATGCTTCTCTCATCCATAAATCTGATACGTAAACTATTTCATGCTCTCTTAATTTGCTTATGGTCTCACCCTTTCTGTGTAAGTCACATGCCCATTTTGGTCTTCTTGATATACAGTGTGAGATGTTGGTCTATACCTAGTTTCTGCTATACTGTTTTTTTGCTCCAAAAGTTTGAATTTGGAGGTTTATCATATACTAGATGATTATGGTCATTTACTATGATATGGTTTGTCCCTAATCTATTCCATTGATCCACGACTCTATTTCATAGTCAGTACCACATTGTTTTTAATAATGAACCACTTTATAATATAGTTTGAGGTCTGGTACATTTTGACTACCTTTTTTCACATTTTTTTTCCATCAATTCCCTTGATATTCTTGAACTTTTGTTCTTCCAGATGCATTTTGTTATTATTTTTTCTAGCTCTACAAAATAAATTTTTTGATAGATTGATATGGTACCTAATAAATAGATTAATTTAGGTACAATGTAATTTTTATTATGTTCACTCAGCCTACCTATAAGCAATTAATATTTTTTCATACGTTTAGATCTGACTTTATTTGTGTGAGAAGTGTTTTTTATTAGTTGTTTTCATATAGTTCCTGGGTTTGTCTTGGCAAGTAGACTCCCAAGTATTTTATGTTGTCTACAGTTATTTTAAATGGGATTTCTCTTTCTATCTCTTGCTGCTGGACTTTGTTGATAATAGACAGAAATGCTGATGGTTTGGGGAGGTGTTATTTTGTATTCGGCAACTTTGCTAAAGTTGTTAATAATTTCAAGTAGTTTTTTAGTTGATCTTCTAGGATTTTCTAAGTATAACATGGTATCATCTGCAGACAGTGATTGTTTTGTTTCCTCATTGCCTGTTCTAATTCCTTTCATTTCTTTTTCTTCTCTTATTGCTATAGCTAACATTTCTAGTACAATATTAAATAATAGAGATGATGATGGGTATCATTGGTTCACCTCTGATTGTATTGGGAAGACTCCTAGCTTCTCCCCATTACAGATAATGCTTGCTGATGGCTTTAGATTAAATATTACTTATCATTTTAAGGTAAACTCCATTTATTCCTGTGCTCTCTGCTGTTTTTAATAGGAATGAATGCTGTATTTTGTCAAAGGATTTTTCTGCGTCTATTGAGATAATCATATGATTTCTGTTGGTTTTGTTATTGATATGGTCAGTTATGCTGATAGTTTTCCTAATATTGAACCAGCGCTGCATTCCTGTTATAAATCCCACCCTGGTCATAGTGTGTGATCTTTATGACATATTGCTGTAATTCCTTGCTAGTATTTTATATAAAGTTTTTGCATCGATATTCATTAGGAAAATTGTCTATAATTTTCTTTCTCAGTTTTAGCTCTTCCTGGTTTGGTTATCAGCACCATATTCGTGTCATAAAAGGAATTTGGTAGGGATCCACCTATTTTTCCAAATAGTTCATGTACTATTGAGATTAATTGTTCTTTAAATGGTAGCATTTTCTTGTAAATTCATCTGATCCTGGAGATTTTTTCTTGGGAAGTTCATTGAGCACTTTCTAAGTGCTCAATTTCTAAGACTGAGTTATTTAAGTATTTTATTTCTTCTTCTGTTAATCTGAATAATAGATATTTTTGTAGATATTCATTCTTTTCCTTTAGATTGTCAAATTTATTGGCATATAATTAGACAAAATGGTTCCCAACAATTGTCTTAACTTTGATGGTGAATTCATCTCTTTCTTTTTTGATAGTAGTAACTTGGTTTTTTTCTTTTTTAAATCAAATTAACCAATAGTTTATCCATTTTATTGAGATTTAGGGTTTTTCTTTCATAAAATCAGCTTCTAGTTCTATTTATTAGTTCAGTGATTTTCTTTAATTTTTTATTAATCTTTCCTTTGATTTTCAGGACTTGCAATTTGGTATTTAGTAGGGGATTTTTAATTTGTTATTTCTAGTTTTTTTTAGTTGTATGCCCAATTCATTGATCTGCCTTTTCTCTATTTTATTGAGGTAAGCAGTTAGAAATAATAAATTTCCCCCTAAGTACTGCTTTGACTGCATCTCGTAAATTTTGGTATGTTGTCTCATTGTTGTCATTTTCTTTAATGAAATTTTTGGTTGTTTCTATGACTTGTTCTTTGAACCACTTGTTTTTTAGGATTAGATTATTTACTTTCCAATTAATTTTTAATCTCTCCATTTTCCATTATTGGATGTAATTTTTATTGCATTATGATCTGAAAAGGATGCATTTACTATTTCTGCTTTTCTGCATTTGTTTGTGAGATTTTTATATACAAATGCATGGTCAGTTCTTGTGTAGATGCTGTGTATTGCTATGAAAAGGTATATTCCTTTCTATTCCCATTCAGTTTTCTCCAGAGATCTATCTTATTTAACTTTTCCAGAATTTTATTCGCCTCCTTAACTTCTTTCTTATTTATTTTTTGGTTAGATTTATCTAGTTCTGAGAGGGGAATGTTCAGGTCCCCCACTAGTATAGTTTTGTTATCTATTTTCTCCTGTGACTCATTCAACTTCTTCAGAAATTTAGATACTATACCATTTGCTACATATGTATATGTTTAGAATTGATATGACTTTGTTGTTTATGGTACCTTTTAGGAAGATATACTTTCCTTCTTTATCTCTTTTAATTAGATCTGTTTTTGCTTTTGCTTTGTCTGAGGTCATGATTGCTACCCCTGCTTTCTTTGCTTCACCCGAAGTATGATAGATTCTACTCCAGCCCATTGCCTTTACCATGTGTATCTCTTTGCTTCAGATGTGTTTCTTATAAAGAACATGTGGTAGGATTCTGGTTTTTAATTCATTCTACTATCTGCTTCCATTTTGTGGGTGAGTTCATCCCATTCACATTTATAGTTATCATAACCAACTGTGTGTTTCCCTCTGTGCTATTTTTCACTTGTTTATCTCAAGAGAAGAATCAATGAAACTTTTTGAAAGATGCCTCGTTTGTGGCATCTGCTTGGCCTGTTGCTTTCTCCACCTTAATTCTAGTAGGAGGGTCTCTCTCAACATCCTTCCTCATTCTCTCCCTTTCATGGGCCAGAGGCAAGGAAGAGGCTGAGGAATAGACAGAGGTCCAGGTTTACAGTCCAGGAGTCTGGGCTGCCAGGAGGGATGCAGATTGTTGAACCTTCCTCAAAGAAGACCAGTGGAGCCCAGAGGAATGCGATTCTCTTCCCCAATCTCAGCTGACTCTTCTATCTAGGATATATGAGCTAGAGTTAGACTTGTGTGAGAGAGTGGAGGCAGACTTGCATCCTAGGCATTGAAGAAAGGTGAATCTTTTCTCCTACCAAGTGTTAAGGAACAGGGCCAGGGAGAAACTAGAGAGGAAAGTTAGGACAGAGGCAGCAGTTTGTCAGACTTGAGATATGGCAGCATGTTGGGGAGCCATTTGAAAGGGTTTACAATAACCTCTATTTGAGCAAAAGCTTGACAGTTCATAAGGATAAAATAATTCAGGTCATCTTGGTGCAAAAGCAGACTGGGGCAGCTCTAGAAGTGCAGGACATGGGCTGGCCCAGTGTTGAGGAAGCACCTAGATGTCAAGGTTCAGAGATGATTAAGAGAAAGGCACAGGTCTTACAAGAAAAATGAACTTTTCAGCCAAGACTAGGACTGTGGGCAACCCTGAGCAGGTTGTCAGCTCATGCTTCCTCCCTTGCACCCAGTGACCTTCATGCACACAGCCAGAAGGCTCCTGAACAGCTGGAGGAGGCGGGGTGGGTGTCAAAAAGAGAGCTCCCTTGGGTGGGGCAGGCAGGATACTTGATCCTGACCTGGCTTTCCCCAAAGTGGGCAATCCAGTTCCTGTTTGTTTATCTACAAGTCGACACTTTTAGCTTACTGTGTCAGTAAAATAGAGATTTCACTTTTCCTGAAAGTCAGGTTTGTTTAAAACAGGAGTGCATCCTATCATTAGCATTATATTTCTGGGTGTGTGTCTGTGTGTGTGTGTGTGTGTGTGTGTGTCTGTGTGTGTGTGTGTGTGTGTCTGTGTGTGTGTGTGTGTGTCTGTGTGTGTGTGTGTCTGTGTGTGTGTGTGTCTGTGTGTCTGTGTGTGTGTCTGTGTGTCTGTGTCTGTGTGTGTGTGTTCAAAGAGATCGTATTTTAAGAGGCTGCCAGTAGGCAGCCAGTATTACAGTAGATCAGATCAAACATTTCTTTGGAATTCAGGTTTTGAAGAAAGGGTGCTGGCTTCAGTGTCCTTATCTGTAAAAAGGGAATAATAATGCTTACAATATCTACCTCACAGAGTTGTTGTGGGGTAAGTACACATTTTAAAATACTACGTAAATGTGATTTGTTATGAGATCTTAAGGAAGGGAAGAATGTGGGGTGTTTTTTTACTTTTAGTTTCCAGATAGAATGAGGCTCTTTAATTTAAAAAAAAACCAAAACCTTCTTTGTCTTATTTTTTATCAGCATTTATTTTTTCCGCTCCCACATCCCCTCCACCCATTAACAATTTTTTAAAAAGAAAGAGAGAGCTCTCATACCAAATACACAGCCACACAAAAATAAATTCCCAGGTTGGCCAGTTCCAGAACTGTGTGTGCTATTTGACATTCTAAATCCCTCACTTCTCTCTCAGGAGGTGGGCAGCATCTTCATCTTTGGGCCTCTGGAATGATGACTTGTCCCATTGAACAGAGTTCTGAAGTCCTCCAAAGTGGTTTTTCTTCATAATATTGTAATTATATAAATTGTTCTCTGGGTTCTACTCGATTCACTCTTCATCCGTTCATGTGACACTTCACCTTTTCTTGTGTCACAATAATATTCCATTACATTCATGTGCCATCGTTTTAAAAAGTTACCATTCTTTATTAGGTGGGCGTTCCCTTAGTTTTCAGTTTTCAAAAACAAGTGCCTACCGTACTGGACTCAGGGTTACGAAGCTGAAAAGGGGTCAGATTCCTGCCCTCAAGGAAGCTTACATGCACACAAATCAGTTTGGGCAAAGGGAAACTGGCATCACTTTCCACTCTGGGTAGCTGGGACATCTTAGTGGAGGCCAAGGCACTTTGGTTGGGAAGGCCTGAGGAGGAACCACTCAAGGTATGGGAGATGGCCTGTCTTCAGGGTGGAGGGCAGGAAGAGACCAGCCAATAAGTAAATAGTCCTTTGAAAGAGACCCCTTCTGAGATGATGGGAGTGGGAAGGGGCCAGAGGCTGAATATGGCCAGGCTCATTGAGTCTCTTGAGACCAGAGCAGCGCCAAGAAATGCAGCTGTCCTGCTGAACCCTGGAGCCTGGGATCTAGCCTTGCCCTTCTAAGCCAGACCTAGAGAAGAGCATATGGAATAATCATCATCATCATGGACGTTTCTGTAATCCTTTACAGTCTCCCTCTTTGCATACAGGATTTCATTTGAACCTAACATCAGTCTTGTGAGGTAGGTTCTATGGGCCTTGGCCCCATTTTAGAGATAAAGAAACTGAGACTCAAGTTAAGTGTTAAGTGCTCAGGGTCACACATACTCCTCATTAGTGTCTAAGGCAGGCTTGGCCTCCCTGACTCCCAAGTCTAGACCTTTCCTATGGTAGCAAGGGCACTGGATTTGGAGTTCAGTTCTAACCCTAGCTCTGCTTCTTATTTTCTGTATTCTTCAACAAGAGATCCTTCTAGGTCCTGGGGTGTGGCCTTTTGACTGACTCCAGGTTGTACAGAACAAATCCTTTTATTAAGAGGATTTGTTCTGTGAAGTTTGGATACAAAGGGCCACACATGAGGACCTAGAGGGCCACATGTGGCCATGAGGTCGCAGGTTCCCCACCCCTGGAGAAGACCCTTACCCTTGCTGCACCTCATCTTCTTTACCTGTGAAATGGGGGGGAAGCAGTGGCCTAAAGAACATTTAAGGCCCCTTTTGGCTCTGAATCTTTGATCTCATGATCCTAAGGTAATGCTCCTTTGTTTCTCTGAGGTAAGTCTTTCCCCTAAGGCATATGGTTATAGACCAAGTGGCCAAGCTTCTAGGTACCACATTCCTTAAACATTCCCTTGTTTCCTGAAGAGGCGGGCCCAGTCGTGCGTTGTCCTGCTAGGGAAGCCTTCATGTCTCGTCTCCTTGCTCTCATTCTGGGCGTTGGGATTTTAAACTTGAAGAACTTCCCCAAATGACCTCGTTCCTCTTCTGGTGTCTCCATTCCTGGCTGTCCCCTCATGGCTTCCGGACTAACCAAGGTTTTTCGTCTTGAGGAATGTTTTCTTGTGGCTTTGCTGGCCCAGGGAGGGCAGGGCTGGTGGCTGGTTAGCAGCATTTTCCTTCCTGGAAGCCGGTCGTTAAAATAATTTGTCTCGAACGGTTGTTTTAAGCCAGCAGGACAGTGAGAAAATGGGCCTTCTCGTTGGGCAGCACGCAAGCTTCTCCTCCTCAGCAAGGATTGGGTTCACAGACTCACCCTGTTAACTCTGGGCTTAACCTTTGACTAAGTCAGGCAGCAATTTCTGTCGGTCCAAGAAGTTCGGGGGCTACACTTGCTAGGGCTCCACCACAGCCAGTTGTTTTTAAGCATCCCCCACCCTTCTTGCTCCACAGGGTACCAAGCTTGACAGCTATTGGGTTTTCTGTACCACTGAGGTAGGCCTCTGCTAAGCCAGCAAGCTAGCATGGAAAAGTAAGATGAGGAGTAGCCAGAGGACCTAGTTCAGATGCCAGTTTAGCTGCTGATTCTCTACATGGCCTTAGACACTCACTTCCTCACCCTGAGCCTCACTTTTTCTCATCTGTAAAATGGAAGAATTGAAATAGGGTCTCTCCAGAGTCCCTCTCAGATCTAAATTCTGGGATACAAATAATGGAGGTCAGAATCGGGTTTAAGAATAAAGGTGATATCCCTGGTCTGCCTCCTGGCCCAGGGAGAGGCAAAGGAAAGAGGGATGGTTGAAGGAGGGGTTCTTCCAAATCTGTCAAACCTTCTCCTTAGTTTGAAACCTCTGGGAAGGTGGTTTCCCTGCCTGGGAAAGCCTGGCTTCTGACCCTTGTCCTGGTCCTTCTCTCCCTCCCTAATGGCCAGAGGGTCTGTAAATGGGAAAGGCCATTCTGGAACTCTGTGACTTAGGACATCTCATAGCAGTAAAAGGTTGAGGCTCCTTCGTGAGAGAAGGAAGACAATAAAGCATTTTGGTGCCCTGGCAACAGTATAAAGGAACACTGGAAATCAAGGGAATGTCCATCCATTGGGGAATGGCTGAATAAACTGTGTTATATGAATGTAATGGACTACTATTGTGCTGTAAGAAATGATGAACAGGAAGACTTCAGAGAGGCCTGGAAGGACTTATATGATCTGATGCTGAGTGAAAGGAGCAGAATCAGGAGAACTTTATACACAGCAACAACCACAGTGTGTAAGGATTTTTTTTTGTTAGACTTAGAACTCCATTGCAATGCAAGGACTTAAAAAATTTCCAATGGTCTCTTCAGGCAAAATGCCTTCCACTTCCAGAGAAAGAACTGTGGAATTTGATCACAGAATAAAGCAGACCATTTTCTTTTGTATTAGGTTTTGGTTTGTTTTATGATTTCTGCCATTCATTTTAATTCTTCTATGCAACATGACTGAGGTGAAAATGTATTTAATAGGAATGTATGTGTAGAACCTATGTAAAACTGTGTGCTGTCTTGGGGAGGAGGGGGAAGAGGAGGAGTGAGGGGAAAATATCTAAGTTATATGGAAGTGATTGTAGAACACTGAAAACAAATAAAATAATAATTAAAAAAACAGTGTAAAGGGACGGCAGAGGCCTTGGCCTGGCTGCAGCACTACCAGCTCCCTTCAGCACTCTGTGACAGTGGCTGTGTAGTAGCCCCATTTTATAGATGAGGAAACTTAAGGCTCAGAGAGAGGAATGGACTGGCCCACAGTCATACAACTGGTAAATATCAGAATTGGGACTTGTCCCCAGAGCCCCCTAGCTGGTAAGTACTTTCCATTATACTGCACAGTCTTCAAGCCAAACTGGGGGGAAAGATGATTCTTCTTTAGGCTTGGCTTGGCCTTTTAGGCTTCCAAGGTTCCTTCCAACTCTTGGATTGTCTGATTCTGAGGTTATACATAACCTGAGGTTATACATAGGCCAATTCCCTATGCCCTCCTAAGCCCTGAGGGGAATCAGAGGTGATAATTAGTACCAATGGACTGGTCTGAGCAGCCTCCAAATCAAGGAGGCCTGCCCTCACGGGCCTGTTCCTTCCCAGCAGCTCTGTCCCCTGGTCCTTGTTCTGTCTGAGTGCTTCCTTTTCAGCTGGAGAGGCTAAGGCTGAGCAGAGTAGAATGGTAACTCTGGGGTTAATGTATCCTGTCGCTGGAAGGAGGCAGGTAGAGAGCAAGAGCCTGGACCAGATGCAGTAATGAAGAGCGGCCTTGTGGTAATTACCTCTCCCTGAGCCAGGCTCAGCAGATGCTCCTGTTTTTATAGCTCTCGAGAAACCATCACCTCTGGCTAATGTGCTTTGCTAGAGCCAGGGAGAGGTGGCAGCTTGCAGTTGGGAAGGCCTGGAAACAGTCTAGCCCTTCAGGGGCCCTAGGGAGTGTTGTTCAGGACTCCTGTTCTTCGTGGGAAATGTCCATCTGTCGCAGTCTCTCCCCCAGCCTTTTCTCCTCACCCCCAGGATTGCTGGCTCCTGAGTTTCAAACCCTTGATTAGGAATGACTGAGCCATCAGGACACAATCCACCCCCATCCAACATCTACTTTTCTTCTCTAGGAAGGAAGGAAAATAGATGGTAGCCTAGTAATGCCCTTCAGAGCCAGAGTTCTCCCAGCATACAAGCACAAGGAGCTGGGAATGCCCATGGGGCTCTCAGAGGCTACGCATGGCCAGCCTCACTGACTCAGGAGGCCAGCTTGCTTGGAGGGCTGCCTTGGAGCCATAGAGAGAGTATTGGACTTGGAATCAAGAGGCCCTAATTGTGACAGTAGGCAAGTCCTCTCAACTCTCTGAGCCTCAGTTTCCTGCCTCTGTAGAACTGGGAGTGGGGAGGGCAGTGGTTTTAGATCATCTCCAAGCTAAAATCCTACGATGCTGTGCAGTCCTCTCAGGAAGCTTAGTAACCTTCTGTGTGGTATCTAGAACAGCTTTCACTTGACCCGAAGATTGAATTAACCAGAGCATCCCTATGATCCCAGGATTATAGATTCAGAATTGGATGGGACTTTAGAGGCCATCTGATCTAGTCCCCTTGTTTTACAGATGAGGAAGCTGAGGCCTCAGGAGGTTGTAACTTATCCCAGGTTGCACAGGCAGAACCAGAATTGAGTCCTCTGGCTCAAAATCCAGTGTTGCTTCTAGTCTGTGCAGGAGCCCATGGCCTTCTGATTGGCTCAGGCAGCGGAATGGGGAGATTTGGTGGAGTTTCTCAGCCTGACTCCTTGTAGCTGGGCTCTGAGTCAAAGCTCTTTGCCCTGCTTTGTATCCCGGTACCTGGGCCCTTGCACCCTGATCTTGGTGCTTCACGTTAATCATGGAGACCTGCCTTGCTCTCTTCTGAAAGGGACCTAAAGGGAAGCTGTCGATGCTGGCCCAATCTTCGTATATCTGCCGAGAGCTACAGCAGGGTATGACTCACTGATTTCCCTGAGTGGAGCAAGAGCTGGGTGGGGAGAGAGGCAGGTCAGCTTCTGTATAACTTCCCTTTCTCCTGCCCAGCTGAGCCAGGAGTAGATTCTTGGGCTGAGACCTCGGTGACTTACACAACAGGGCTGAGAAATCCGAGTGCAGAATGCTCTTCTTCTTGGAATTCAGGGACCCATAGAACATTAAGGTATGGCTCTGTAGTTCTCATGGGGTCAGGGGGCAGCCAGGAGCCAGGATCCCTCATACATAAGAACAATCCTTATTGGAGAGACCCCATCAGTGGCAAAGATTTCTCAATTTGGAATGACTGCCCTTTTGCTTAATTTCAGTTCAAGGAATGTTTACTAAGTACTGCCTTCATGCAAGGCCCTGGGAATGGAAAGAGGAACGGGGAACAGAACATTCAGAGAGTTTCCCATCAAAGCAGCACACTCTGTTGCTAGACCTCACTAAGGCTTTTCTGTAAAATGTTCAGATGATCTTTAACGTCTGTGCTCTTCTTATCTGTGAGAACACAGCATCAGTGATTGAGGTAAGAGGGAGAGGAGCAAGGCTGAGGAATGTTGAGGTGGGGGCACATGGGGACTTTCGATTTTCTCGGCCTGGATTTTCTCTTTGCAACTTCAGAAGTGACTTCATCCTTCCTTAGAGAGTCCTCTTCTGGTGTCCATATTTCCCATCTCTCTCTAGGGTCATCTTAGCTGCCTACTGATGTTCATTCTCCGTCCTGTCAGTGTCTAAAGTTAGAGGTGCAGGAGCAATCTGCCACCCTGCTTTACCCTGCGGCTCTGGGTTTACCTGCCTATAGATCAGGCTGCCTCTGGCAGGGCTTCATGTGCTCTTGGCATTGGGCTTCACCTTTATTTACTCAGTTACCTTCTGCCCAAGTTATCCTTGCGTTTTGAGGAAGGGGCCCCAGCCACATTGCATTTTCCCAGGTTGATTGGCTTATTCCTGCCTCAATTCCAGGGCCTGTGGCAGTCTGGCCCTCTGAGCCCTGCCCTAGCTTGTGAGTTATATCTCTGCATTCGGCACAGTGAACTGCCCAGCTTAAAGTCAGGTGGCATTCCGAGGACCTCAGCTTGTGACAATGGGGTTTCTGGTCCCACATCTAACAGAGCCTTATCCTGGCATGCCTCAGTTACCCCATCTGTGAATTGAGGATCATTATACGTTTCATGTCTCATGAGAATGCCAGAAAGGGAAAAGTCTTTGAGCTCAACAGAAGAGATGAGTTCTGTGAGCCCATCATTCTGTTCCTGGCAGCCTCATGGATCCTCTCTGATCTTTTCTCTGGATTATGGGTCCAGCCTTCTTCAGAATTCTGGAGAGTTTCTTCCTGCCTTTGGAAAAATAGTATTCCAAGCTATAATGAAGAGAAAACTAATTATCCGCTGGCTTTTCCATTCTGAGGGGTTAGGGAAAGTATCTATCCTTGAGAGATGAGATGAGAAAGGAAATCCCTGCTCATGTTTCACTTTGCCCCTCAGTTGAACAGCTAAGCAAGCAGTGGGTTCACTGACTGACTGGAGTTTGGCCATTCGTTTCTTCCTACCCAACTACCCCCACACCGCATTAACAAGAACAGTAGAGAGGGACCTGGGCAGGCAGGAATACTTCCTCAGTCCTTGTACAGTTTGAATAAATGTCCCATTCCAGAAGCCAGGCCCAGAGCAGAGAGCAGGAGTGGATGATCCTGAGCCCTTCTCCCCACCTTCCTCTGAGCTATGGAGGGGTGCTGAAGGCTACTAATGAAGCTGAGCTTGGGCATTGGCAGTTCTTTGGGGTAAGAACATGGAATAGGTTGACCTGCCCCCCTGAGGTCCCTGAATGTGCGTGAACTGAAAAATGTCAAATTCCTCCAGTCATTCACCAGAAAATGGCCCAACTGCCAGCCTGGCAGCCTCCTCTTTCCCACCTTATTCCTTGGCTTAGCACCTTTTAACATTTCTTCCTGGGAGATATTTGATGTATTTGCCAACGACATTATTTACTATCTCTGTGACTCCACGCCAATCATTTCAGCTCCCTGAACTTCAGCTTCCTCATCTGGAAAATGGGGTAAATAAAACTTGTACCACCTCACTCATAAGGTTATAGTGGCCTTAGAGCCCTCTGCAAATGTGAGCTGATGTTATTAATGTTCGCGATTAAGACCAACTGGACTGCAGCACAGTGTTCTTGGGATTCGGAAATGCTCAACTGGGGCCATGGTGTGGTTCCCAGAGGAATGGCTTGCCACAGTTTGGCCAGTGTCCTCAGCAGTAGCCGGAGAGCATCTGCCGCTGTGACTTGGCTCATGTTAGAGCTCAGATGGATGGCAATGCCTCTCAGAAGGGCATCTGACTTCCTCCATGGGGCTTATGCTCTGAGAATCTAGTCCTTCGAGGCCCCTGGGCCCATGTGGACACCTTCTTTTCTCCTTCACCCTGCAAGAGGAAGCGTTCCCTCCTGTTGTTTTGAAAGCTTCCCCTTTCCCATAGAGAATTACAGTAATAATAGCTCCACTTTCTCCTTTGAGCATTTTTCCAAAGCACTTTCCTTGCCATGGCCTCTACAATCCTGGGAGGGAGGTGTCCCATAGCCCCAGAGCAAGCTGCCCTGCCATGGACGGTCCTGCTGAGGCTTCTTTTCCTAGGTTCAGTACCCAGGAATTGCCATCTGTAAATGGAGGGTCAAGGTGTGAGGGAATTGAGTGAAGCTTCAGTTACTTGAGTCTGGTGCCAGGTGCCCACCCTCTGCCTGGGTCTGTGAGTACAGATGCACATCTCCCTTTGGCGGTAGACTGAGAATGGAAGGACACACAGCCCAACTGGCATCTATAATTAAAGAGCATATACCAAGCTGGCAGATGTTCACTGCAAGTTCTGTGGCAGGGAGACAGAGACAGACACCAGTGTACTTCATCTGTGCATGCAGAGCCGTGGGGAGGAGAGGGGAGGGGAAGAGGAGACCGCACTGAGAGGACTGTAGGATTTAGAACCAGACAGGACTTTTAGAGACTATCAAATTTTATTTTACAGAGGAGGAAACTGAGGCCCAGAGATGTTGAGTGCCTTGCCAGTGGTCACAGCTTGAAAGAGAGGCCTCATCTTAGGCCCATAACTCCAGAGTCTCACCCAAACCTTTTAGGTAGAAGTGACACTTCTCTGCCCAGAATCCCATGTACTGCTGTGTGTGTGCCTCAGCATTTCTAACGTTCTTCATAACATTCCACCTGGTTACATGTATCACTGTCTATGCCTTCTGCTAGCCTGGAAGCACCCTGAGGATGGTGACCCAGCCTTGTTCATCTCTATCTTTCCCTCAGCTTCAGTACAGGGCTTTCTGCCCAGTGGGCACCCAGGGAACTTGTGGGGAAGAAACACACTCCTCAGAAGGTGAGAGAAAATCCTTTACATCCTCCCAGTCCCCCTTCAGGTCACCCTGGTGTAGAGGCTCATTCATTGCCCATGAGACACAAAGGTACCTGGGAGATGGGCCCTCCCTGCACAAGCCAGCTTTAGGTGGGTGACGTGGCAAGGGCTGGCTTTGAAGGGGCAGCAAAGAGATGCACCGTACATACTCATGCCAAAGCTGCAGGCCCCAAGCCAACACTGTAACTGTCGCAGTTACCCCCTCGGCCTGCTTCCCCTCAGGAATAAAGCCAAGCATGGATGCATCATTGGACCAGGGGTCAGGAGGCCTGGGTTCCGTTCCCATTTTTGCCACTAACTGTGTGACTAAGCAGGTCCCTTTCCTTCTCTGCATCTCAGTTTCCCCTCTCCCACTCTGAAATTCCTCAGGTTTGCATTCCTCTGTCTTTTATTCCCTGTGTTTCTCCTCTCTGTCTCTCCCATGCTACCACCCCCACCAAATCCCTCTCCTTTTCCATGAATCCACAGGGACAGTAGTCTTCATTATTCCTGGGTAAGAGCTGCTCTGAGCCCTTCCCTCCCCCATCCTTGCTTAGCCTTTCTGGAAGCTGTGCTGTCCACAAGAATGTGGCCTGCCTCGTGGTTTGGCCATGTGGCAGGCTCATCTCTCCCAAGCGCCGGGCTGGAGGCCAGCATCAGGCATGATGCTGAGATCTAATGGGGTGGGGATGGAGTTAGTGACCCCTGCTGCCTCTCACTTACGAGGGAACTGGATAAACAAGGAGAGGGGTCTGAGACTAGAAAGCCACTTAAAACACTGGTTTGCTGATGCCAGAGATCCTTGGGTAGTGTCTGGGCAGGCGGGGAGTCAGCCTCACTTGAGGCAGCTCACACCTGCCACCTGTTCTTGGGTCTCTCCCACCCCACCCCCCATCCAGAAGCTGGATTCTCAGGTGCATCAGGGTGAGGGGCAGGGGAGATCCCTGACCTTGGCTTCCCACCCCCTGGAGCCTGCTTGGAGGTGAGCCAGTGAGAATGATGACTGTGCCAAGTACATGTCTTTCCTCCACAGATTTGTAAAATCTCAGAGCATCTAGCCTCAGACTGGGCAGTTTCCCAGTAGTTATCATCCATCCTCTGCTTGGAGATATCTGTGCAGTCAGTTATCTCCCCATCTTGCCTGGAGCTAGAGCATCCATTCCACTTTGGGATGGTGCTTAAGATAAGAAGGTTTTCTTTACTGGAAGCCAAAATCTGCCTCTCTATAACTGCTCCCCCATCCCTGCCACCATTGCTCCTAGCTTTGCCCTCTGGGGCCCAGCTGAGTAAGGTAGGTCCCACTTTGCTGCTTCGAGTGCTTGAGATAACAATTGTACCCCACCCCCGACACCCAGTCCTATCTTCTCCAGGCTAAAGAGGCTTGGTTCCTTGCTGATGAATGTCTGGATTTACAAACTCATGTGTTCCTCTCCATACACACCAAAAACCAGGAACAACCACAGAACCTCCCCCTGATTCCCAGAAACCCAAATTAGCTAGCATTTATAGGGCCACTGTTTGACCCCAAGGGTTTCGGTGGTCTTAAACTACTCCCCACCTACTCCTATGTCCCCCACGTGGGGGCCACGTGGCAATTCTTGAGGCCAGTCCCCTAGAGAATGTAGGGTGGGAGGGTGAGTCAGGGCTGGGCAGTCATAGCCCAGTATAAGAAGGAACCAAGATGAGGCCCGGGGTGGGGGCAGACAGAGTACCCTGATAACAACCACCATTACCAGATTACCCAGTGTTTCCAGTAGGCATCTCTCCTGGGAGCATCTTCATTCCAGGAGCCCCTGTGAGGTAGAGCTAGGAAGGGGCGTCTTCCACAGCACTCCGAGGCCCAGGCTAGGGGAAGGGCGAACCGCAATGTTCAGCTCCTTTGACAGCCATGAATCTTCTCTGGCAACTTGTAAAATATAAATTCACATGTTAAAGAAAAACCCAACAACTTGTCAATGAGATCATCCAACAGCAGGCTTTTTATAAAAAAAATAAAATAAAAGCATTGTAGTCTTTTATCAAAGATTTTTGGTACGATGCCAGTTAGTAAATCTTGCCAATGATGAGGAAAGGTCCCCAAAGCTTTAACTCATCACTGAACACACATGGTTGACTCTCTGGGTTGGCCTTTAACTTTGAGAAGCAGATACCTTGCCTAGTGCCAGCGATTCCTGCGTAAGGTGGGAGAAGAGCTGGACAAGGCTTATGAACTTCTCACATCCAACTGATGACTAATTAATAATACGTCCTATTTCTGTAACAGGTTACAGCTTACAACAGCCAGATACGGTAGGTCACGCAGTGACAGATCAGGGTCAGTGAGGTTCAGTGATTTTGCCAGGATCACACAGCTAGTAAACAGCTGAACCAGGATCCCAGGCCTTCTTCCTTTGAGCCAAAGGCTCATTTAACTTCTTTGGATCTCAGTTTCCCCATTTGTATAATGAGGAGAATTAGGACTGGATGCCCTCCACAGTCCCGGCTCTGTTTCTTGGAATTCTGTACCATCTCGCTTAAAAAAAGAAACACTTTTACAATTCAGCTTCCATTTGAACACTTTTAAATGACAGGGATCTCAATGCAGGTTTTCCCATTTTAGAACAGCTCCATTTGTTGGGAAGGCCTTCTTGCATAAAGCCAAAATCTGCTTCCCTCCATCTTCTCTCCCCAAAAAGCTCCCTGTTCCACTCTCTGAGGCCGTACAGATGAAGTCTGCCCTGTCAGCCCCTTAAGATGCTTGAAGGCAGCAGTCATGGCCCCCACGAGTCTTGTCCAGGGTAAACATCCTCAGTCCCTAGCAGTTCCTCACGTGATGTAATTTCAAGTCTCTGTTGACCAGATGATCTCAAGGTTCTTTCCAGCTTAGGAAGTCTCTGATCTGGGTACGTGATCACCACAGCTTGTCTTATCAACATTAACCACCCTGCCAGTAGGCACACATACGTGCACGCACACACGCACACACACACACACTCTCCCTCTCCCTCTCCCTCGTCCCCTCTCCCTCTCCCTCACCCTCTCCCTCTCCCTCTGGCTGCCTCAGTTCCACAGCCCACTGCAGTGCATTTTTCCCTACTGACTTTTTCTCTTTGGCAAAATGAATACTTGTGTTTTGATGACAGGTTAATTTTAGCGTAATCCTTCGCTTTTCTCCTCCTGCCTCCCCCTCTAACGTCTCTTCCCCAAGGCATGTGACTCAGCACCCTATCATTAGACATTTGGAGTCCATTTTTCTGCAACAGGGAAGGCTGGGTGTAAACAGGGGGTTGCCGCTGCTGTCTGACCTCAGGCAGAGAGCTCACGTCTATGATTTAGGGCTGATGGGAGCTCTGAGCTGCCAGTAAGCACCTTGTGCCTGTTCCCAGGACTGACTTGGGAACTGGCTTGGTTAGGATCAGGTCATTATACTGACTCGCTCCCAAGAGGAGCAGCTGGGTAGTGGAAAGAACACTTGAGGAAATCCAGAAGCTTGAGGTTGGATCTTTGCTGTGTTTCAAACAAGCCAGGCATTTGTCTTAACCTCTCTGGGCCTCAGTTTTCCTCCTCCAGAAAATGAGGGATTTGTGCTAGATGTGGCCAAGGTCTCTTCCTGCTCTAAATCCTTTAAGCCCTATGGACCTTGTTCTGCACCCCGCCCCCCCAGCCAGCCTTTGTCTCATTCTTGTCCCGTGTACCCCTGTCCCAGTGGGTGCAATTGCATGGCCCTGTTTGAGAGGCAAACTTCTGATAAGTCCTTCCTCATTCCATCTCCCAGGCTTGAGAGCCCAGCCAGCTCTTGGGGCAGAAGCCTTGACGAAGGATGAGGGATTTGCCCACTTGTGCAGCATCTCTTAAGTCCATCCATCCCTTCCTGCCGATTTCGGTTGTCACTTCTCATCTCCGATGTCCTGGGACTATTCTCATAGCCTCTCAATAGGGTTTCCTCCCTTCATTTTTCCTGCCCCTGCCCTCATTGATCCCCCCTACCTCTGCCAACCTTTTCTTGCTCAGACATATTTGCATCTGCTTTTATCCCTCCTCCTCCTCCTCAGACCTGTTCATTGGCTCCCTGTGGTCTACCAAGAGACAGAGCCCTCTACCTACCATTCCTGGTGATCCATACTCCTATGAGAGCCTTGCACCCCTTTGCCAACTGGATTCTTAACCAGGTCTCTAAAGCCTGCCACACCTGCCAGGTGACGCTTCTCCTGGCCCCATCACTTTACCTCTCCCTGTTGCACTTCTTGTGAATGAGAGTTATTGGTGTTATATCTTGTAGAAGTGGTCCTTTATGATCTAAGTTTCCTATTTAGAGGTAGCTAGGTGGCACAGTAGAGTGTGGGCCTGGAGTGGGGAAGACCTGAGTTCAAATGTGACCTCAGCTGTGCAACCCTGAGCAAATCAATAACCTGTCTGCCTTAGTTTCCTCAGCTGTAAAATGGGGATAACAACAACTTCCCAGGGTTATTGTGAGGGTCAGATGAGATATTAATAAAGCACTTAGCACAGCGCATGGCACATAGTAGATGCTTAATGCATTTTCCCCCCTTCCCATTCCTCATTTCCCCTGGTGCCTAGCACTGGGCTCTGCACACAGAAAGTGTTTTTATAAATATAGGCTGAACGAATGGGCTTGAGTCATTTTCCTTTGCCTGGGCCATCACTCCTCTGTTCCTGGGTGTCCTGGGGCATCCCTGTCTGAGCCACCTCCCTCTCCTTTAGAACCACCACCACCATCACAGAAGAGACTAGCATGTCGGGCCCAGGGAGCCAATCTGCTTCTCAGCACTTAGGCCCTAAGTGATAGCACCCACCTGGGAGATTCATTAAGCCTGATTATCACCACTGTATGCTTTGCCACAGGCCTTGGGGAACAAAGACCATCCCTAGTTCCCTGGGTGTGCTCCCCAGCCCCTAGCAGCTGTTACTGGGCATGGGGATCTGGGCCTTGGGGACCCAGCATTACGTGCTGGTAATGAGGAGGATCTGATGAGACAACCAGGACCATTAATGTTTAGAAAGCACTTTGTAGACATCGGCCCATTCACTAAGAAGCTACCCCTATCAACTGTAGGCATTTTTTTCCCATTTATGAGCTACTTTCCCATCTGTTACAGAGAGTCTCTGTACCCAGGCTTTAATCATATCTCTGCTGAGTGCTAGTTGTACGATCTTGGGGAACTCATTTAGCCTTGGGGTGCTGTTTCCTCCTTCATAGTGTCATGGAAAGAACTGGATTTGAATCCCAGCTCTGGCACCTGTTAGCTCCGTGACATTGGAAGACTGGCCACCTTTCTATTTCTTATACACGGCACTGCACTATGTCTGTGCCATGCGCAGAGGATAAACAGATCACTGAACTTGGAGTCAGGACCCAGGAGGCCTAACTGGGAGGATGGGGGTGGGGGTAGGGGGGAATCTATTTGGAAATGAATTGATGTGAAAACCTCAGGCTTCCCTTTAAATGTGTGTGCTCCAGATGCCAATTTGAGACTTTGCTGCTCTCACTCCTATGGGTCTGTTGTTGGATATTTCAATTGGAGGCTGGGATAGCTGTTTCCTGAGGATCTGTGTGTTCTCCGGCAGAATCCCTGCTGCTGGGACCCACAGGCAGGTCAGGGAGAAGACAGGAAGGGTGGGGCAGAAAGCACTGTGTACCTTGGCTAGGTTTTTGGGCCTGGAGCTGGAGTAAGCCAAGCCAGGAGGTCAACCAGGGGTCTTCCTTTCTCGGTTTCTGTAAGGTGGGAGGCAGCTGGGTGGGTGGCTGGGTATTTGGGTGATAGTGTGGGTTTATTGTGCCTCTCGGGTAAAAGTGAAGGAGAAGTAAAGCGTGGTTGAATTGATGGATTGAAAGGTGTTGTCTCTGTCAAGGATGGGTTGAAGTGAGGTTGGATTGAAGGGAGTTTTGTCTTTGAGGTTAGGCTGAAGGAAGTTCTCTCAGGCGGGGAGGATTGAGGGCAGTCCTAGTTTAGAGAATGCTCCTTGGAACCTAGGACAAGATTTCTGGGTGGTATTTGACTTTGGGGCCAAGCTGCTTTGTATCCAGACAGACACTGTGCCCTGCCTGAGTAACCCTACCCCTACCCTCCTTGCATGGCCCAAAGCTTATGGGAGGGCAGTGGTCTCTCAGAAGAAAGAGAAGCCTGGGCCGCTTTGCAGGTTAGCAGACATTCATTAAGTTCCAGCTCTGTTTAGGGCCCTAGAAATAGAATGGCCTCTGGCCTGGCCTTGAGTGCCCAGGCAGAAAATGCTAAGGGAGGCCCAGACAAAGCCAACTGTAAAAACATCAGACTCCCTCTGACTGGGTGAGTGGAAGAAGATCATAGCGGCACACACTTATGGCTGGAAGGGACCCTGAGAGGCTGCTGAATCCAACCCTCCCAGCAGAGGAAACAGAGGCCTGGTTCAGGGACTAGTCCAAGGTCACACAGGTAGTCACAAGCAAAGCTAATCATCCAGTGTTTGGACTCCACATCTACTGTGTTTCCTCTCGCATTCATGGAAGTAGGTGGCTGCTGCCTGGGCCCTCAAGGAAGAGGCTGGCAGAGATGGAGGAGCGCTGTTTGAGCTCTGAGAGAGCGATCTGCACACATGCAAGGCAGGACACCAGAGAGGGTCATGAAAGTGAATAGTAGGAAATGAGATTGGGAAGGTGGGTTGTAGAAGAGGCCTCTAATGCCAGGCTAAGGAGTCTGTTTTATCAGATAGGCAGCAGAGAGCCAGTGAGGGGTTTTGAACAAGAGAATGGCATTCAAGTCAATGGACATTTACTGAGCACCTACTAATGACCCTGTGATCAGCACTGGAAGTTAGGAAAAGTCCAGTAGCCTCTGCCCTCCAGAAGCTGACTGTCTAATAGAAGAGGATCTGCCCACAAGTGTGATACAAGAAATATTATAAAGCTAAAGGTAGCAAAGTGGCAAAATGGATAGAATGGAAGGTACTCTATCAGGTGCAGGTCAGGAAGACCTGAGTTCAAATCCAGCCTCTGACATTTACTGACTGTGACTGAGCAGATCACAACCTCTGGTGCCTCAGTTTCCTCATCTGTAAAATGGGGGTAATAGTAGCACCTACCTCCCAAGGGTGTTATGAGGCTCAAATGAGACAATATTTGTGAAGCACTTAGCATGGTGCCTGGCACCTAGTAGGCACTATGTCCATGTTAAATGCTAGGAGAAATGTGAGGAGGGGAATGAGCCTCTCCCTCCTGGGGGCAAGCTACCTGTAAATTACTCTGGAGATAAAAATCAAGGGGACTTGGGCAGAATGAGAGCACTTGGAGATGTCTGAAGGGCTGTATTTGGCTGGGAATTCTTGTCATTATTAAGTCCTTACCTCTCTTTGAGAAGTCATTGAGATGTGATAAGCCGGTACTTCCCAAGCTCAGCTCCAGCCTCTCGCCTCCCCGTGGTCACTTCTCAAGAGCCTCTTTGGACAGAGGACAGGGGCCATCGAGTGTCAGGCAGCTCATGGTCCGTGCCTCCCTGGAGAGCCATGGAGACAGTGAGGCTGGGGCTCAGAGAACGGGGGTCCCACCTAGCATGGCACGGAGTGAGTGGGCTGCTGCATTAGAGGCTCATCAGGTGAGGGGTGGAAGGGACCCCAGAAGCCATGGAGTTCAATCTTCTCCTTATAGATGACGAAACAGACCAGAGAAGGCTTCTTGGGGCAGGGGGCATTTGATCTGGCCTTGAAGGATGGGATAGAGTATTAACAGGTGAGCTACAGATGTGTCTGAGAAATGACAGGTGGTCCTGTTTAGCTGTCCCAGAAGCACTGACGACCGGAGTAGGTCTTAAATACCACAGATGGGTCCGTCCCCCTCCAAGCCCACCTGCGCAGGGCAGGAAATAAAGAGAAGAGACAGCGTGACTTAGAATCAGGAAGGACTGGTTTCAAGCCTCACCTTAGACGCTGCATGACCCTAGGTAGACTGTTTAACTGCCGGGACCTCAATTTTCTCATCTGTGAAATGAAGGGCTTGGATTCACTGGCCTTTAAAGTCCCTGCTGGCTCCTAACTGATGATCATCTCTCTGATCACGCGGTTTCTAACAGCCCACATCATTTGTTTGTCATCATCCTCGTTAGACTGGGAGCTCCAGGAGGTCAGGGCCTGCCTTTTGTCTCTTCCTGTGTCCCAGCACTTGACTCAGTGCCGTTGCTCGATGATGAGTCCAGGGTCCAGCCACAGGGACCAGCAGCCCTGCACTCACAGCACTGGGCTTCACATAGGGATTGGGTGTGTGGATGGTGCACTCTCATGGATCTGGGTGGGCTGCAGAGGTGGAGGCAGTGGAGTTGAAATGACTGGCCACTGTGTTTAGGTTCATAGCCTGTCCCCATATTCCAATGCCCACTGCCCCCAGGCAGCTTGATCCTACCTTTCCTATCTTGGGGCTCCCTTCCACATTTCCCTGAAAAGCAGCAAGACTAGCCCCATCTGCCTGGTCAGTATCTGGGAGATAGTTCTCATGTCCTAGTCCTTAACTCTTAGGCTTTCGGCCTTCCTGAAGGGGCCCCCGGTCTGCTCCCCAGGAGAGGCAAAGAATGACTCCCAGGTCCCAGGCTGTGCCTGTGGAAGGACACTCGGTGGGAGGGCAGCTCTGCCTTTGTCTCTCCTCTTTCCCGCTCCATCCCAAGGGTTCCCAGGCCTGCCAAGGAGGCATCATGCAGCAGACCTGAAGCTGGAGGGTGGAGGGGGCAGGCCTGGATCTCCTCTGGGATGGCTTTTCCCAGCCATGATCATGGAAGTCTGGCTCAGACTTGCTCCCTCCCCTCAGGGCAGAGAATTGGAACATCAAGTTTGAGGTGGACAGGAGGTGCTTGGGGGTGAGAGCAGCAGTGATGGCACCAGGTCACACTAGGCCTTTCCCCCAGAGCCCACTAGTCTTATTACGATAGACAACTGTTCCTGGAATGAGGGGGAGGCCCAGTGTGAAGGAAAAAGCAGTGAGGGAGAGGGCTTGAGAGGCAGCTGGATCCAAATCCTGGCTCTACTACCTCCCACCTGTCACTTATTCCCTGGGCCTCAGTTTACTCATTGGTTAAGTGTGGGGTTTGTACTAGAGGATCCATAAGGTCCCTTCCTGCCTTAAATGACATGCTCTGAGTGCTCCCAGTTCCATCTCTGTCCACTGGCCTTCTTCAGTCCTCCACCCCCCACACCACACCCCACCCCACCCCTGCTTCAAGGTACAATTATCTAAGCAGTGCCATTTGTGTAAAGCTCTGGTTTCTTATCTTCCTGGCAACTGCCCCTGCCCTCCACCCTGGGGCAGCCACAGAATCTTAGAATTTAGCATTGGAAGGACTGCAGAGCTCACCCAGGATGGCCACCTCATAGTAACGGACCAGGAAACTGAAGCAGAGGGTGAAGCCTGTGCCCAGAATCTCACAGGTCACAATCAACAGAGCCAGGATTCAGAGACGATCTCCCAACTCCAGATTCAGGGAACCTTCCACAGCACCCACCCCTGGCAAACCCCCCCCTCCAGCCCCGAAGGTGGCCACTCCTTGGGATTGAGATTCCCAATGTCCAGGAACAGATTGAGATTTCTGAGCAAGAAAAAGAAACGGAAAAAATGCCAGGATACTCGTGCCTCTCACCAACCCTCCTACTAAGTCAAATGGGAAAGCAGAAGACCCTGGCTAATGGGAAAGGCAGGGCCTTAGCACTTAGTAATAAGCATTTTGTTTGCAAATGTTTTGCTGCCTCATCCATGAGTGAGGCTCTGGTTGCTGAGAATGACATGAGTTTGACTGTTGATGCACTGGCTAGGAGCGCTCCCTCAGGAGCCTTATCTCCTTCAGTTCCCAGCCCTCACTGCACCTGCCCAGAGGGCCACTGGAGCCTAATCCCAGACCTCCAGCATGGCTAGGGCTAGGCTGCTAACCCCACTTGGGAGCTCAGCAGGGTCAGAAAGAGAAATACACAGACTCCAGTGGGAAAGCGGGATTTTAAATTTGAAGACCCAAGTTTGAATGTCAACTTTACACTTCATACTTGTGTAACCATGTTCAAATCGTTTAGCCTGTTGGAGCCTCAGTTTCCCTGTCCGTGAAATAGGGATAACCATACTTGTGCTAACTACCTGTTGAATAGAGTGTTGTTACAAAACTTCAGAGTACAAGTGAATCAGAATTATCGGTCTGTCAGGCTGCTGACTCCCTGTGAGAGGCAGAAGTACGCAGGCCCAAGGAGGGATGAGGTCTCTCAATTCCAGAACTAGGTCATTTTTCTCAGAAGTAAGAATATCACCTCATGCTGTCCTGTCCTGCCAGCTGACCAGCATGGCACACGTGGAGTGGCAGAGGCCTGTGTGATCTCTTGTCTGTGCTCGGTGCTTTGTGCTTGTAGCAGATCCCAGGGGGCACTGTGGCTCCCCACCGTCAGCCTTTGGAAAGACTGAGCTGTCAAGCTGTTTGACAGGCGGCTCCAAGAACAAGGTCTCTGATGGTCTCCACGCCTGGTTAGAAATAGGAACAGTGTGGTGGGCAAAAGGCCTAAAATGAGCCTTCTCACCCTGGAGCCTTCCAGGTACTGCCTGCCTACACAAAGGTGTCTGGGCAACCAGATGAATGGATCCATCTTTCCACCTTCTGCTTGGCCTGAGCCTTCTCCATGGTAGCAAGTGGGAGAAGCCAGGCTCCTTCAAAGCCTTGAGATGGGCAGAAGCTGTTGGCAGCAGCCATAATGGCAGATATTACGTACCCCATGAGGGAAAAATAGAGGGGAGGATGGCAATTGATGAGGCTCCAGACCTTCTACCCCAGTTTTTGTTTTCAGAGAACAAAACCTGGAGGTTTTCCTACAAGGTTCCGTGCCCTTTAGCACTTCTCAAAAGCTAGAGGGGCCTCAGGGCCAGATCTGGTCTGCCAGAGCTAGTTAGAAAATGTAAAGTACGTTGTACTGGAAAGGACCAAGACGTGAAATCTGGAGATCCAGCTACAAATCCCTTAACATGATGGTGCCTCAGTTTCCTCATCTATAAAATTGTACTTGTACAGTCTACCTCTCATAAATGTGAGGAAAACATTTTCTAAATCTTGTAGTGCTAAAGAAATGAGACATTATTATTTTTACCACAGGGGGCTTTGAGTTCTCCACAGACCTGAGACCCACAGGAAACCTCTTTGCTGGAGCTCAGAGAGCGAGCAGGGGCCCAAGACTGCAGATGGGTCCTGAGTACCACAGGTGCCTTTCCTAGCTAGGCAGGAGATGGAAACTGTGAGGGGGGGGCACACACCTTCCAAAAGGCAAGGGATTAGATGCCAAGGAATGAACGGTGGAGCTTGTCAGAGCTGGGAGTGACCTCATAGCGCAGAATGGAGGCTGCTTCCATTGGCAATCTGGGGAGGCCTCCGTACCCCTTCTAAATGTGCAAAATAAAGACCAGAGGATCACAACGACATGTCCCTCAGGTTAAGAAGTCCCTAGTGTAGAGTGTTAGGTTTCTGGAAAGGACTTGGAAGAGCCATCTTGTGCATATGAAATTCATACTACCCCAGGCCCTAATATTTAAAATCAGTAAACTGAAAGAGCCCTGCATTTGGGATCTGAGGATCTGGTGTCCTTCCTTATGTGACCCTTAAGGAAGTCACTCAGTTTCTCTGGGGCTTAATCCGCTTGTCAGTAAAACAGAGGTCAGACTAGAAGACCCTGATGTCCCTTCCACAGCCCAGTAAATTGGATGCTAAGGTTCTGTCCCTGTCCTGGTGAGGGCAGTGACATGTGGCTAGTCACACACCCGTGAACTTCGTTTTCCTGGCAACTACCACATGAGTCCTCAGGATGGTGGGAACACAAGAGTTCCTCAGAGCTCTCTGGAGGTCCCAGGAAGGGAGGGAGCTGCCTTTGTTGTTCCATTTTTGAGTACAAAGGAAGGGGAGGTTTGTCCAAGGCCACCCAGGAAGAGTAACAACCAAGCTGGGGATGCTCTGCCTGCTGACTGGTCTGGGGAGGGGGAAAAGGAGCTCCTGGAAGGGAGCTGAGAGACTGAGGAAAAGACCAAGGATGGGGCCATCCTCCCAGGGAGCCTCAGAGACCTGCAAGGCTGTCCCCCCCCCCTCTGTGACAAGGGGAAATGGGACAGGAAGCCAGGCAAGCCTGGCCACACCTCAGCTCCAAGTTTCCTACCATTGTGCTCAGGGAAGTTGGGGGACAGAGCTGGACCCAGTGCACTCCAAGTCTGGGCGTGGGCCCCTGCTGAGGGAGTGAAATGCCTCCCCTGGGTGCTGATCCCACCTTGTCTGTACCTGCCCCAAGGCCTGCTGTGTGCAGGATTCTGGACCAAGGAGGAGACAGAGAGAGTAAAATCCTAGGCTCTGGCATAAAGTCATAGATTGAACTGACCTTTAGAACCCATTTTACAGATGAGTAAATTGTAATAGAGGGGAAGTGGGGAGCCTAGAAGAAAGAGATAGTCTGGCCTAGTGGAAAGAGCATCATATCCCTCTCCTGATGCTCACCACCTACCAGAACTGGAGCAAGTCTCCTGTACCTCTCTGTACTTTGCTTTCCTGCCCTGTAGAAGTTGAAGGGATTGGACTAAATTATCTGCAAGGTCCCTGCCAACTCTGATTCCTATGACTCAGCTGCAGAGCGGCCCAGAAGGCCCAGGGCAGTTACTGGGCACTAGTCATCCCTCCAGACTGGGAGATGTTCAGGGAAGGCTTTCTGGAGGAGTCACCATGAAGGGCATGGAAGATTTATCGAGGAGAGCTTTGGTGGGAGGGCAAAGCAGATGGAAGAAAGAGACTGTTGGAAGTGTGGAGTGAAAAAAGTCTGGATGCAGTGGAGATTCATGGTTCTATACGTCATCCTTTTCTGTTCTTGGTAGACGTAAATGTGTTGGTATTTGTCAAGTATATTAATAAGGGGAATTTTTTTTTCTTAAGGAAAACATGAGATTTGTTAAGGGAATGATGAGTGTTCTGGGTTAGGTAAAGTGTATGTACTTTAAGGCATTGAGGAGCTGCAGTTTCACCCATGTGGATGACCCTTCACTAATGCAAGTTGTAGCCCTTCTTGTGGTTATGTGATGGGCCAGAACATGATTCTCTCTACACTTAGCAAAAGTGTTCTGGGAATGACAAACAGCCCGTGGCCAAACCCATCCCAGACGGCTTCGGACTTGGGAGGACATGACAGCAGAACTGTCTCAGCCTTCCCAAGCCCACCCAAGACCTGCTTCACCTTCTGGGAGGCCTTTTCCCTTTTACTCTTGTATACTAAAGCACAGAATGATAATAGCAGTCCCATTTCCATCATCACACTTGGTAATTTCCAAAGGGCTGCCCCTGTGCTGAGCTGCATAACCCCTTTGGAGGAGGTTGTGAAAGGAAGGGAAAGGCTGGGGGCATGTGCCCAAGGGTGGGTCAGTGACATACTTGGACAGGTAAGGCTGGGGACTCTTGCTTTCCCTCCAGAGGCTTCAGTATCCCTTGGTAAGGGAGAAAATCTACTTGGAAAAGTTCCCTCCTTGTAGTTGTGCCCATACTGACCAGTGTCTCCTTCTGTGTTGTGTCAGACAAGCCTGCCCTCACCCGTTGGATCCCAAGTGGCAGCAGGCCTGGCTCTGCCTGATCACCAACCCTCTCCTTTTTTTTCCAGGTGCTGGAGAGTCTGGGAAAAGCACAATTGTTAAACAAATGAAGTAAGTGATGGTTCTTGGTTGACTAAAGGATGATGCAGCACATGTGTGCTGGTTAGTGCAGGCTTTGAATGTTCAGAGGGGAATATATGTGCCTGAGAGCTGTGGGGGGCAACGGGGGGGATATACAAACCTGGATTTTGTATGTGGGAGGTAAGAGTGAGGTGGATGATGGCAGCTCCATGTTGGAACCCAACCATGGACCTCAGGCTTTCCTTGCCTCCTGTAGCCTCCAGAGTAGCTGGGAAAGAACCAGACTTCAGAAGTGACCGGGCCTGGCCCACCCCATAGCAGCCTGGGATGGCTCAAATCTTACACTAAACAGCCCCACCCTCAGTTCAGCCGGTAGTGGACCAAGCTGTGGACTAGAGATGGGCCACTTAGGTTCTGGTCCTGACTCTCTTGCTAACTTAGGCAAGTCATTTCCTTCTGGACCTCAGTTTCTCCTGTAAAATAAATGGTTGTTGGCTAAGTAATTGAATGAAGTAAGAATGTGGGTGAAATGGTCCTGTCCAGCCAGGACAGTCTGTGTCCTAAAGCCTCTTCACTTGGGCTGCTATACTGTGTCCTCGGGGCCATCCTTCCACATCCGACACTTAAAGCCAAGATCTCCAATCTCAAGGAGCAACACCAGCCCTGCTTGAATGTGGGCCTTCTGGTCTCTGTCCCTCAGTCTGGGACCCTGGGACTAGAACTCACCCCTATAGAAATATCTTATCTAGATTTCCTCATGTTCCACCCTTAAAATCCATGGAGGTCTTAGGCCTTAGCTCTGGAAGGGAGAGGAGGAAGCTGAGACCCAGTGTGGGACAGTGACTAGTCCAGGATCACACAGCCAGCTTTTATTAGAGCGAGGGCCAGAGCCCACACTTCTGACTGCCAGGCCAAGGCTTTTTGGAGAGCATCACAACCTCATACAACCCCTCTGTTGGGGTCACCCTGGGAGCTCCTCGTGGCCTGATCCGATCTTACCACTTGCTCCTAGGGCCCAAGTCTAGGGAGTAATAGGCATAACATGTGGCAGACACAGAGGTATGCCTGGCTCTCTGTCTGGCCCGCTTCTTTATCCCCAACCCAAAGGGATTGTGTCTCCTACCCAGACCCTTCACTGAGCAGGAGCAGGAGTTAGTTTCATAAAATTTGGATGTAGGAGAATTGCTCTAGTCTAACCCCTCATTTTACAGTTGGAGAAACTAAGGCATAGGGGTTGTAATTTGCCCAAAGTTATAGAGTTAGCTGGCATTTAAGCCTAGGTCTTTTGAGGAGAAATCCTACAATGCCCATCAGAGATTTCAGAGAAAGATTGGGGAGAAGCTCAAGGCTGGAGGCTGCATGTGACTTGACTCTCTGAGAAAACTGAGGCCTCAGGCCAGTTTTCTCATTTTCTTCCCTCAGTCTTGTTAATTGGAGGTAACAGCACCTGCAGGACCTAACTTATCAGGTGGCTGGGAGACTCAGTGGATAGTCCTTTAAGTTCTATGGAAATAGCCACTCTGGTTGTATTCTCTTCAGTCATCATTTGTGTGGTTTGCCATCTGTCCCGGCCCAGGGGCTGCCCCAAGAGTGAGCTGGCCTAGGGGGGAAACTCTGCCCTTTCTCTCTGGAGTGTGCCTCACACCCCCAGAGCAGGCCAGTGAGAGCAGCAGCTATCCCAGCACAGGGAGGTGGGGGTCAGGATTGGGTCAGGGCACGTCCAGCCAAGAGGTCCACAATCTGACTTTTTCTCTCCACCCCAGGATCATTCATGAGGATGGCTACTCAGAGGAGGAGTGCCGACAGTATAAAGCCGTGGTCTACAGCAACACCATCCAGTCTATCATGGCTATTATCAAAGCTATGGGCAACCTGCAGATTGACTTTGGGGACCCTTCAAGAGCGGTATGTCCTCCTGGCCTGTCTTGTTCCCCTGAGGCAGGGTGCTAGCCTGCTACACCGGGGTTAGATACATGTCTTTGTAGGATTTCAGAGTTGGAAAGGCCCTTAGATGTTAGAACTGAGTAAGACCTTACTTCAGCCCAGAATGTCTAAGCTAGGGGGGACACCTAGATTCACAAACATGGAATGTTTGGAGTTGGAAGGGACGTTAGAACCTAGAACATCAGAGCCAAGAGGCACTCAAAGCACAGGATGTGGAGCCACAAAACTCAGCACTTTCTGGTTCCTGGGGGAGCATGTCTCCCAGCCAGGTGAAGAGATGACAGTATCAGTGTTGGAAGGCACCTCACAGGGCACTGGCTCCAGTGAACGCCTGAATAAGAGTCGTGTCTAACATGCCCAACAGATGGGCATTTTGCCCTGCTCAAGGCCCTTCTGGAAAGATGAACACCCACACCCACCCCCACCCCCCCGCAATCCCTCAGTCAAGGGGAGGTCCTAGACACTCTATGCCTCAATCTCAGCGTGGTGGCTGAGCTGGGATAGGGACCAGGCCTATGACATCATCTTACCATAGGCTCAAAGAGTTGCCTGAGGCACCAAGAGCTTGGGAAGTGACTTGGGCCAGGGTCCCAGTGGGTGCCAGGGCTCCAACTTGAACCTGGGTCTTCCTGGAACCCAGGCCAGTTCTTTCCCACCCCTGATGCCATGCCACCTCTCCTCTTAAGGATAAGATCCTGAAATGTAAGATTCTGTGGGAGTAACTGGGGATGTTTAGCCTGGAGAACATAGACTGGGTGGGTGGGGGGTGGGGCAATGCTAGCTAGCTGTTTGCAGGCATTTGAAGGGCTGTCACTTGGAAGAGAGCTCGGCCTCAGAGGGCAGAACCGGGAGCCGTGGGTGGGGATGGCGGAGAAGGCAGATTCTGATTCTGTAGAAAAGGAATCCCTGCAGAGGAGAGCTGGCCAGACACTGATGGAATGGGCTGTCACCACCAGTGGGGAGTGTCCCATGGCTGGGAGGTGTCAAGTAGATTCTGGTTGACTGCTGGTCATCACTGAATGATCTTCAGGAGGAATTTCAGATAGAAATTGAACTGAATGATGAGAGTTCCCTGCTGACTTGGAAAGTCAGTGATTCGAACTCCCTTGTACAAATAGAGAAACTGAGGCCCAGAAAAATGGAAAGGCTTTGTCAAGGTTGTCTGCCAGATTGTTAGCAGAACTGGCATGAAGAATAAAAATAGGTCCCATTTCTCTGCTTCTGTACGAGTGACGTGGTGCCTTGGGTGATAGATAGGTACCTATGTTATAAGCTCCATGTATAGATAGGGAAACAGGTCTATAGAGGGGAAGTCCCTGCCAGGTCCGGCTCCAAGCTCTTGTTTTTCAGTGTGGCCCTGCCAGAACTTCCCTAACTTCGGTGCTCTGTGCTGCCCCCAGGATGATGCCCGCCAGCTGTTTGCCCTGTCCTGTACTGCAGAGGAGCAGGGAATCATGCCTGACGACCTGGCTAGTGTGATCCGGAGGCTGTGGTCAGATGATGGTGTGCAGGCCTGTTTTGGCCGCTCCCGGGAGTACCAGCTCAATGATTCCGCTGCCTAGTGAGTACCTGGAAGGCTCCTGGGGCAGGGGGGGGGGGGGGGGATGCCGGCAGACCTGGGGCTTAGCCCTGGGGAGGCTGTTGGAATCATCAGGAAACCTGTCCTTGATTGCATCTCAGGCCTTATTGAGGGGCGGGGAGAGAAGGGACATCCAAGGCGTGGGAGAGGGTGAGTCTCTTAGTTTGCCTTCTCAAGGACTCAGACCAAATCTCCCACATTTACATGCCCACACACATGCACAGAACCTCTCATCCCTGGGAGAAAAGGTATGTGACAGGAAGGAGGGCCCTGGATAGGCCAGCTCCCCTATAATCTCCCCTCAGTCACTCACATTTCCTGAGGTCCTGCTGAATGGAGGGTCTTGAACCACACTGTACGAGAGGCAGGTGGCTAAAACACAGCCCCTAATTAAGCTCATGGAACCCAAACAAAATCTAATAAAAGGATAAGACAGACACAGAAGAGTATTATGTGGGGCCAGATGTGGTCAGTACTGTAAAAAAGGGACAAATGAGGCTCTGAGGTTTCGTAGACTGGTGACAATGTCACCATTTCTGTCCCATTTCTGTCCCAGTTCAGAGTTAACTGAGCATCTTCCCCATTACTGCACTATGAAAAGAGCAGCTTCTTTAAGTCCTTGGATTCTTATTTAGGGATTAAGAAGCTCCCACCAAGACAGGTAAAGTGACTTGTCCTAGGTCACACACCTGGGACAGTATCAGAAGGCGGACCTGAACTCCGGTCTATCCTGATCCCAAATCCAGAGTTCTATAGAGGAGGTAGCAATCCCTTCCATTTGGGGGCCCAGGGCAGCGTATTAAGGAAATGATCTGCCCAAGATCCCCTTTAGAGTCAGGGATGGACCTCAGCCTCCTAACCTGCAGCACACGGGCCTGTGACCCCTCCAGCCAGGCCAAAGAAAGGCCCATCTCTTGGGTTATTTCCAGCGCCCTGGTGTTGGTCTGGGAGGCCAGCCAGTCCTCCAGATGAAGCCTGAGAAAGACAAATGAGAAACTCCCACCTCCCTTCTGGAGAGAAGCTAGTACAGGAAGGGAATGAGCATTTATTTAGCACCTACAGTGTGCCCAGCCATGTGCTAAGTGCTTTTTTCAAGTATTATCTCATTTGATCAGGGGGCCAAGAGTTTCTTAAAAGCACAATCTTAGGTCCCCGGGAGCTGCAAGAAACTCACCCACAGCCTATTGTGATAATGCGTAGGGCCAGAAATGCAACAGTGGAGGAAGCAGGGACAAACCTGGGGTACTTCAGGGCTCAGACAGCACTTTTCTTCAAACCACTGGATAAGCCAGGCTGGGTCTTTCCCCACTGTCGTCCTCATGTTGCAGAAGTGGCAAGTTGAGGACACTGAGGCTCGCGCTGGGCTTGGGGCCACACAGCTGACTTGGATCTGAGTCCTGGAGCTGGAGATAGAATTCTGCCTGTGGTCTATGCCTTGCCTTTTACTGGGAAGCCCCCAGGGCCTGACCTCCCTGCTGAGGAGGGAAGACATGTGCTCGCTCATTCAGTGGCTCTGTCTCTGGGAACTCACCCAGCGGCTCCCTGGACATGCTTGGCAGGAACTCAAAAGCAAGTCCCGAACTCAAAGCCTGACATCCACATAGAGTTATTTGGCTTTTGACTCTGGCAGATCCAAGGGACTGGAGACAGAGACACAAACCCCATAGTTTTTTAGGGGGTATGAGCCTGAGGGTGTCTCGGCCTCTCAGATTCTGTCTAGAATGGACCTTGCCAAAGCTGGCTGCCAGTCTGGCGCTGTGGAAGACAGGCCTGAGAGCCCAGACTCCTGAAGGGTGGAGAAGAGGTCAGCGTGGGAACAGAGAGGAGAGCACCGCTCCCTTCACCACTAGGTAGAAGCCTGGTGGCTACCGTGAGAAAGTGCCTGGCACAGTGCTAAGAATTTTACAAATCTCTCATTTGAGCCTTACAACAACCCTGTGACATAAGGGCTAAAATTATCCCCATTTTACAGTAGAGGAAACTGAGGCAGGCAAAGGTGTAGTGACTTGTCCAGGGTCACAGAGCTCCTAAGTGTCTGTGGCCAAATCTGAGCTCTGTTATTCCTGACCCCAGGCTCAGTGCTCTGTGCACTGTGATGCTCCTGGTTCCCAGCCATACAAATAAAGGGAAAGCTAGGCCTGCCCCTCTTAGGCTTACGCTCAGTGCCCTCCAGAAGCTGATGTAAAGCTTGGACAGACTTGGGCTGCCCCAAAATGAAACTCTTTCCTGTCCTGCCAGCAGGCCCTGGCAAGGTTGCCTCGACATCCTCAAAAAGCTCCCTTTCTGGCTCCTGCTTAGACTAACGGGATTCTGTACTGCAGAACTGTTGCAAACATCAAGGTCCTCTAGGCCAGGGCCACCTCACCTTTTGGAGGTCGAGGACCCCTCCCGGAAAGCCATTTTGTGCATAAAATTATATGCTTGGCATCACAGAGGAAACCAAATCTACTGAAGTATGGTCCTTAACATTTTCAAAAGAACAAGTTCCTGAATCGCAGGTTCAGAAGCCCTTCCCTGTCTGTGTGAGCCTCTCATTTGACAGGTGAGGAAACAGAAGCCGGGAGAGGGAGCCACAGAGTCATTAAGTGTCCAAGCTTTTGGGGAGGGCACCCAGGAAATCACACCCGCTCCTTCCTATCTAGCTCTCCTGGTCTTACCCTCTGCTCTGCCTCTGTCCCATCAGGCTTAGCTCTTGGCCTTGCTATTACTAAAGGAATTAACTAAGGGGCCTTAAACCCTTCCACAGATATTTGCATTTTAATTGGAAGACTTCAGGCCCCATCGGAATGGAGCCTGCTGAGATTTGTGGGAGGGAGGCTCCCCTGCCCCCTCCCTTGGTGGACCAGATCAGCCCTTGCAGGGACCCTTCCTGGAGCCAGACTGGGACAGCCTCACTAATCTTTTTGGGGTTTCCCTTGAGAGGCATGTATTTCCAGTGCTCACATGCTCTGCTGGCCGTTAGATTGGGAGTAGCTCTTTCCAAAGTTTAGGTCTCTTTAGGCTGCTGCTGAGGTTTGGACTTCAGGGACCCAGCCTAGTAACTGAATCTCTCGCAAGCCCTATCCTTTCTCCATCCCCTGCTGACATGAGAAGTCTGATTTCTCCCCTCCCAGTAAACATCATTTTTTCAGACCTAGAAAAAGGAGGGAGCCCAGATAAGTTGTGTGTAAACCCTTCACGTGCACACCCTGCCCTCCTACTCACTGAAGGCCCCTTCCCAAGCCAAATGTTTGTTCAGCAAACATGTATCGGGGCCCTGCTGTGGGTAAAGGCCTGTACTGGGGGGGGAGGGGGGGGTCTCAGTAACATGTGACTCCTGCCCTCAGGGAGCTTATATGCTGTGCTTTAAGGCTGACCAAGGCCCTTTCTTACAGCCACCATGAGATAACAAACAGGAGTTCAGGTGGAATTATCCCCTTTTGGAAAAACAACCTCAGAGGGGTTTGGTGACTTGTCCAAGGTCACACAACCAGGAAGGCTCAGACTTGGGATCTGAACCCAGCTCCCCTGCCTCTGCCCAACACTTTTCTACCCTGCCACCCAGCTGAACATGGGTCAAAGTTGGAAGGGACCCTTGTCCAGACCCCTTCCTTTTGCAAAGGAAGTCACTGGGGCCCAGAAAGAGGAAGGGACTGAGTCAGTGACTAGGAACTCAGCTCCTGATTCCTGGGCCAGGTCTCTTCCCAGCACTTTGTTACAGTATCACATGCTCACACTGTCACACGTTCCTGGGGTTCCGAATGGGGGCTGCTTAGCTTTCTGTTCTTGAGGAGAGTTTACTGGCCCTTCCCAGCCTCACCAGGTCCCTGGCCAAGTCCACCCCCAACCCTAACCTCTTGGGCTGCTCAGCTCAGCATTAAACAAGCAGCCATCCCCAAGGAACTAAGATTACTTTGGAGACACACTGTAATTAGCAAAGGAACATTCTCCCCCTGCTGGGGAGGGGGGTGGATCGGAGTCTCTGTAGGAGCCCTCAGGATAGGGTGTAACAGGAGGGGGACCATTGAGAGTCCGGAGAGCATCATCCCATCTCTCAGGCCCACACCTCCCCTTAGCCCTTACCTTTGACCCCATGCCAACTCTTTCTCACACCCATCCTTGTCTTTGGAAGCTGAGGAGTCCAGCCACGGATAGCGATTGGGAAAGCCACAAGCCCAGAATATGGAGAGCCTTGAATGGCAGATTAATTTGAGCTTAACCCAGTGCCAAGCACAGAGCTTTAATCTTAGTCTACACTTGGAAATAGTTTGTTACCTTGAAGTGAGTTTGCCTTCTAGTCTGTGGAGAGCCACAGAGTCATTAAGTTTCCAAGCTTAAAGGTCGTCTCATCCACTTAGGTTACCAGGGCCCAACAAGGGGACAGAGATTTGGTCAGGTCCAAGCTGCAGTTAGTGGTGAGATTAGGGCCAGAATGCACATCTTCCACTGCAGGATGCTGAGCAGAAAAATGCTTTAAAGCAGTGTGGTAGCATGGGGGCAGCCTGTGCAGACCATTATAAAGAGCAGCCAGCAGCGCTGGACCTGGGTCCTAGGGCCATGGATTGAGAGGGGAAGGGCCTTAGAACCAATTACAGAGGAGGCCCAAAGAGGGGAGATTTGAACCTGGGGCCTCCAATTCCAGCTCCAGAACTCTTTCTACTTCACCATTCTGCCTCAAACCAAGCTCTTGAAAATTAGATGTGCTTTTTCCCTTTCACAAAAGATTGAATAATTGACCTGTTTCTCTGTAGGGAGCCCTTCCTTCCCCGAGTCACCACCTCTCCACCCTAAAGCAAAGTGGAGAAAGGAGCCCTGGCTTCCATTCTCTCTCCTGTGCACCGTGTCAGGGCACTTGACACCCCTACCTGGGGAGGGGTATGAAGGGTATGATACCTTCAGGTGGCTGCACTTTTCAACCCTCTTTTGTGTTATGAACCCCTTAGGCAGTCTGGGAAAGCCTCAGGACCCCTTCTCAGAATCCATTTTAAACGCTTAAAAGAATAAGGAAGAAGAGCAATCATATTGAAATACAGTTAGCAAGATGTTAAAAAACAAAACAGCAGTTCATGGTCCCTAGTTTAAGAAGCCCTGCTCTAAGGGACCCTCCAGGGTTCTTCCCAGGGGGAAACCAGCTCCACTCTCCCTGAGCCCCAGTAAGCCGGATGCCCCTCTGAGCAGACCCTTCATTCACCAGGGGCACCAACCATGGGCCAGAGTTGAAGCAGGTCATCGCCAGTGTACAGTGTGACCCTGGCCATTTTCCTGATGTATCTGAGCTTTCTTATCTTACCTGCACCTCCAGCTGTGAGAGAGATCACAAAGCGGAACCCTGCCTAGTGCTCTTTTCCTGACAGAACGGCTTGGAAAGGGAGAAAAGGAGGTGCTATGCTGATTTAGGGGCCTGAAATGTTAGGATTAGGATTTGACTGGCCCATTCTCACTCTGCATCTACTCCTCTTCTCAATTATGACATGTAATGAGCATAGGGCAGGTGACTCAGTTTCCCCTTCCATCCAGTTTGTCCGTAGTGTCCTGTGCTGTGTTTTGGGCCCTGTCCTCCTCTCTGCTCCAAGGAGGTGTCCCTCGATGAGGCATTACCCTGTTTCCTGTTAGGGTTCCAGGCAGCAGGTCCAATCCAACAGGCTCCCCCAACCACCTCGTGGTGGAATCTTGAAGGGGTGGCTCCTCAGCTCTGCTGGCGAATGGGCCTGGCCTCCCTCGGCTCAGCAGCAGTATTTAAAAGTCTCTGTTTTTTACCCTAATCCCCACTCAAGAGCCAACTAGTACTGAGAAATAGTGGAAGCAAGTCCACAGGTCACCCCTGTAGGCCGGGTGGCATCACCCCAGAGGCAGGGCACCGGGACAGATGACTGGGGCTGGGAGAGCTTAGGCTTAGGCTGGTTTTCCAGCTCCCCCACTCCCCTTGGAGAGAAGCACAGGGAGTGCTCAGAGTGCAAAGACCAACACATAAATAGCAGGGGAGACAGAGGGATGGCTCTGTCCTCATCACTGCTCTGTAGTGAACCCAGGCCTGGTGGGGAGAGCAGGGAGCAGCAATGCTCTCAGACTGAAGGGCCACTTCCATCTTGAGTGGTAATTGGGATCTTTCAAGATTTTTCCATCTTTCTTGGGGAAAATGCAGCCTTTTTTCCTTGTTCTACTGAGGGACCCCTTCTCCTGCTCTCTTCTGAACTAGGAATGCAGCCTTGGGGCCATCATACTTGACCTAGAGATAGAGGTTCTAGGCCAAAGGCAGGACATCATAACCATTTTTATGTCAAGGGCCTCTTGGGAATTCTGAGGACCCTTCTCAGAATCATGTTTTTATAAATACATAAATTATATTTTATTATACTGAAATGTAGTTATCAGAATATTAAAGAAAAAAAGGTTCATAGACCATAGATTAAAAACTCCTGATCTCATCCAACACCCCCCTCCCATTTTACAATGAGAAAACTGTGGCTCAGAGAAGTGAAATCATTTGCCCCTGGAATCTACCCAGAGGTATTATCAATAAGTCAGAAGTCAGAGTGGGCCTTTCAACTTTCAGTCCTGTACCCTGGCACTCTGCTGCGCTTTCTGGCCCGTGGAGGGCTGCCCTGCTTCAGCCTGCAGCCCTGGAACGCATTCAGTTAAAGGAAGGCCCATCAAGCATTCACTCTTAACTTTCTCTGCCTCCATTTTACAAGGGAAGGGGCTGAGGTCCTAGTGGGCAAGGGCCCTGCCCATGGTCACAGCAGCTTCTTGCAGAGTTGGTCTCCTGACTCACTCTCTGCAGTCTGTAGCAGGCTGGAGTGTGTGATCAGGCAGTGAAAGGTCACCTCAGGAAGGCCAAGTGACAGTGGAACTGAGGAAAACTTGGGAAGGGTGTGGTTCCAGGGCTGAGATCTCCAGATGGTTAGCACAGATATGACTAGAAGCAGTCTGGACCAGTGGTAGAATCTGGACTCTCCCTGCTGGTGGCTGCCTCAGGAACCTGAGCTTCTTTCCATGGTCAAGTTTCCCTATGTAGAATTCCTGAGCTCCTCAGCCCCCAGTCACTGCCTTGTGGGCCTGAGCTTCCCTGGGCAGAATATCCTTGTGCTTTGGCTTCTTACTGAGCTGAAGGTTGTGGTCTGCTCTGGCCCTTGGGCTCCTCAGTTCTTCCAAGGGCTTCCCAGGGGCTCTTTGCCATCCAGGAGCCCCTGACCTCTTTAAGGTCACCAGTCTCTGAGCGGTTCCTTCAGAAGTCAGTGCCCCTGACTGGGCAAGCGTGGGGACTGTTTATAGTCAACAGAGAGGCTGGGGAGGGAGTGTTGTGTTAGAAGGAACACGGTGCAGCGGTCCAGTTTTCAGTCTTGGTTCTTCTTGTGACCTGGATGGCTTCGAACAAGTCACTGCATCGTTTCGTTACTAATTGCAACAATGACGTTAGCTAGCTTTTGTATTTAGACGTCTGCAAAATGCTTTACAAACGTCATCTCATTTGATCATCATAACAGCCCTGTGAGGTGGGTACTGTGATCATCCCCGTTTACAGATGAGGAAAGTGAATGAGGCCCGGAGAGATTACATGACTTGCCCAAGGTCCTACAGCTAGTTAGTGACAGAGGCAGGAACTAAATTCCAGGCTCCTCTATCTCCCGTTACACCCACATCCCTCTCCTTTTCATCATCTAAAAGAAGATCTGACTGGATGACTATGGCTCTAAAGCCACAATTCTCTGATCTGCAGAGGGGGAACTGCTGTTTTCAGATGTACTATTTGGGGGAAACCTCCTTAGAGGAAGAGGCCAGAGAATGAATGGGGTCATCCCTGGCCCATGTGAACTGGGGAGTAGCCCTCTCACCTTATCCCCTCAGTGTGAGTGTGTGGCCCTGGTCTCCCTTGGCCCAAGGAGGCCCGTTGTGATGGTTACATGAAAGACTTTGACTCCAGGAAGGGGACCCTGGGGGCTTTGGAGAGGGCCACTACTTGGAGCCCCTGAACCCAAACCACATAGCTGGTTCTTCCCTCATTAGCCACCAGGAGACACAAAAAAAAACATATTCCAGGCCATAGAGAAAACTGAGGGCCTCAGTTTCCCCTTCCATGAATGAAATAGACTAAATGACCCTTAAGATGCTTCTCATTGCATTGACTTAGAATCCAAAGAGCATGATGGGGAGGTGGTGATGACCCAGCCCTAACAGAAGGCTCTAGATCATAGGCTAGCCTAGGAGACCTCTCTTCTTCCATATCAGAGGACCTGCTGGACTGGCCGAGGCAGGAAGGCAGGGTCCATCAGAAGAAGCTGGGTCTTGGGGTCAGAAGGGTCATTCTGCCCCCGCTGCTTTCTTATCGGAGCCATAAGGCTCTTTTTAGCTCGGAAGCCTCTGTTCATAGAGTCACTACCAGTTGGGACCACTTACCTCGCAGGGCTTGTGCAAAACCCCAAAGTTTTAGCTAATTGGACTCCTCGGTTTGACAGCTTCATCCTACAGCCTGTGAAGAAGGAGGCTGAGGCCCAGTGTTTGCTTGTTCCCTCTTCCCATCTGTCCTAAGTGCTGGCGTCAGCCCCATGGGCCCTCCTCCTTGGCTCTGTATCCCATGTCCTGGTTGCAACAGAAGCTCTGGACAAGCCCTTTCCTTTTCCTCCAGGCCTGGCCTCTAGCATGGACAACATCCCTGTCCTTATCACGAGGTGGGCAGAGAGGAGGTGATAGCAAAGCAGTGGGTTTCTGGACACCCCAAGCCCAGTCCCTTGTCCCTTTCTCCCTACCTCTAGCCCCCTGACCCACCCCCAAACACAGCTTTCAATCAAGGCCTAAAGTCATTCCTTCTCTTCCCAACCCCATTCCAGTGGGAAAGCTGAGCTGGTAAGCCATTACTAGGGCAGAGGTACCAAGCTGATGGACCTGGAGTGGGACTCCTGTCATTAACTCTCAAGGAGTGGAAGGGACTTTATCGAATCTCTGATCTGGCCCCCAGGGAGAGAAGAAGAAGGGACAGGACAAGGGAAGCAGGGAGAGAAGGGGATGGCAGTTGGAAGGACAGTTTGAGAGAAGCCTGCTCCCACCCCACCCTTCCTGCCTTTCTTTCTGAAACAGCAGGCGGGAGGCCACTGAACCCCCTCCTGTAAGCCAGCAGCCATTTATCTTAAAGCTTAGCACATCCCCACCGAGCCAGGCCAAGCTTAGCTTTGTCATTAAGTCCACAGGTCATAATTTGGGGGCCCAGGACAGTGTGGGTGGGCCCAACACAAATAGTCTCTAGGCTGGGCTTTTGACATGCTCCAGCTCCCTTCTGTTGGCAACAGAAGCCTTGAGCTGGCTGGCCAAGGCCTGGTAGTGGAGGAGGCCCGGCCCAGCCCACAGAGGCTGCAGGCACATTGTGCCCTTCTGTATTCTTTAGAGATCTAAAGGTCGTGAAGTCCATCCCCCAGTTTCTAAGCAACTGGGCCACGTTAGGCCCAGAGGACAGTCATAGGGGGTTAGAGCAGAAAAGACCCTGGTGACCTACCTCCTACATCCTCAGAGAGGCTCAGTGACTGGCACAGGGGCCCACAACTGTTAAGTCAACATGGGGGGCACTTGAATTCTAAGTGGTCTGACTTCAAACCCAGTATTCTTTCTGCTGCACTTAGAGTGATTGAGGTCTCCTCCCACCCACTGTACTCAGCCATTCCAGCATTCTGTGCCCTAGCAAAGCCCAGGGAGGGACTTCCTCTTCCCTAGAGGAAGTCTTTGTGAAAGCCAGATATCATTCTGTCTTTACTGTCATAATAATAATGGTTCACATTTCTAGAACTTTTTTCTCACAACTCTGAGCATGGTGATCCCCATTTTACAGATGTGGAAACTGAGGCCTAGAGAGGGGAAATGGATTGTCAGGGTCACACAGCTAATAAACTAGAAGAGGCTGGATTTGAACCCATTTCTTCTGTTTCCAAGTCTTGTTCTTGTGTTCGTGGTCTGATGCCTCTTTTTTCCTTTGGGTACTAGGGGTGGGTCTTGTGCTGGCCTACCTCTCATATTTAGTTGGTGGAGCACCTGCATAATAGAGTGACACACACACAGCTGTCCATGGAACTCACAAGACCCTGTGCCTGTAGTTCTGAGGAAGGCTGCTTCTTTCTGTCTTCATGTCACACTACTGCCTAGCACATCAGACCCTGTATTTCCAAAAGAGGTAAAAAGATGGCCTGGGATGGATCTTCAGTGGTCACAAAGGCCTCCCAGAGGGACAGGTAGGATGGGGTGTTCACTGGGCTTTGGAATCAGGGCCTGGGCTGAAGTTCTAGTGCTGTCACTGACTGGCTGTGTTAAGCCAAGGCAAGTCATTTTCTCTGAGCTTTAATTACTTCAACTATCTAAAAGGGACAGTTTGTAAACATTGGAGCACAGGAAAAAATGTGTGTGTGTGTGTGTGTGTGTGTGTGTGTGTGTGTCACACGCACACAGCAGTCTGGGGGGTATTAGGAAGTGGGCCTAAACCCTAACCCGTCCATGCCCCATCCCTACAGGACAATTGATCAGGAGTTCTGTCCAGACATTTCTTTGGACCACATGACCTGGGTGAGGTCAGGAACGTTTGGTGGAGTAACAGAAACCTCATGACACTAGAGCCTGAATCAGAACTGCCTTTCCTGTTAATGTATGGTGGGCAGGCCAGCTTCCCAGGCCTCTGACCCAGAGGGCTCTTGGAATTCATTGGATTCAGAGCTGGAAAGGAACCTTTGACATGATCAGACACAACCCACCTTATTTACAGATTGGGAAACAGGCTGAGGGAGAGGAAAGGACTTGCTCAAGGTGACACAGTGAGTGGCAGAGCCAGGTCTGGCCTCCAAATGTCCTGACTGTCCAGAGCACTTTGCCCTGTGTCATTATCTCACTAGCCTTTTGTCCCTAGTTTGGCTCCCTGCCCCCACTCCAGGCATCTGCACACAGTAGGGACTCAACAAAGGCTGATTGCCAGCATAGTTGGAACATCTAGGACTCCAGCTGGGCTTTCTTCCTGCTCAGCCTCCACCCAGCAGCTGTTGCCCGTAAGGTGTTTTGCCACTAATGAGAGAGGAGCTTTGTTAATTATCGGGTAAAAGGGAGCTGAGGCCCTAGGGAACAGGTGTCGGCACCACCTCCTCCCCGTGAGGCCCCCAGCTCCTGAGCTGGGATGGGGCTGTCAGTTCCCTGGGAAGGCCAGCATGCATCAGCCCACCCTGCTGTTGGGAGAAGGTGGGGCTGGGGTGGGGAGAGATTCTGTGTCTGGGAAGCTCGAAGCTGCTAATTGCCAGATTACAGCCTGGAGAATTCCCTGATTAGCCCAGCTAATGGCTCAGAGGCAGCCTGTTTGTTCTAACCCAATTATATGCCAGAGATTACATGGCAGAGACCTAGCTGGAGCCTGGCTTCCCTCAGAGCAGAAGGGCTACCTGGCTCCCATCCTCTTTGGCCCATGCACGCCATCCTTGGCTGAGTCCCTACTGTTGGCCCTCTCCCAAAGAGAGGCTAGGAAAGTGAAACCAATTCATGAAAGGCAGGATGAGGTAGTAGAAAGAACTCTGGTTCTAAAGTCACAAGAGCAGGGTTTCTCAATTCTTATACTTCCTAAACTGTGACAAATCACTATCCCTCTCTGAGCCAGAACTTCCTACTCTGTAAAATGGGGATAGTCATACTCAAGCTGCCTTCTTCACCAGGCTATGGTGAGGTGCTCTGTCAACCTGAAAGCACTTTAGAAATGCAAGCCACTATTGCTCTTAATCAAGGTGCAGCATATTGCTGATAGAAGGCTGGACTTGGAGTCTGGACGACTTGAATTCAAGTCCTGCCTCTGACGTAGACTCTGAGTAAGTCACTGAATCCCCATGCAGCTCTGGGACTGTCGGTGACAGATTGAGCTACCCAACTGCATCTGCTGAAGGAGTCTTCCTTAGAACAATCACAGATCCAGAATAAAAAAATTTCTCTTTCAGCTAACATTTCCCTAGCGCTTGGGCAGATGGAGTCAGCTCCTTTGGATCTCATTTTCCTCAGCTTAAAATGGTGGGTGTAGGAGGGCTGGTGGTAGCGGCTCCTGCCCCATCTCCATCTCAGAGCATGTCTAGGATCCAGTAAGATCATAGGTGTCAGTGGACTTTGAAAACAAGCCATACTCAGGCTTTCCAGGTGAGGGCTGGTGTTAGTTGTTTGAAGCAAAAACCAGAGGATTTTGATAGGTGAGGCTGGTGATCTACCATACAGTGTGTTTGGTGAGGGGAAGGACAGGCTTTGGGTTGGGATGAATCCATGTATAGGGCCTGAGGGCACAAGGGGCAAATAGGTGGATTGAAAGCTGGTATTCTCTTGCATCTCTGGACAGGCTTCAATGCCTCGGCACCTCTGCAGGTCGTTCCTTCCTGACCCTGTCCCTCTTTTCACCCCACCCAGCTATCTAAATGACCTGGAAAGGATATCTCGGTCCGACTACATCCCCACTCAGCAGGATGTGCTGAGAACCCGCGTGAAGACCACTGGCATTGTGGAGACTCATTTCACTTTCAAGGATCTGCACTTCAAGTAAGTGGCTAAAACCAGGGAAGGATAAAGCAAAAAAGAAAGTTCTCAAGCAATATCTCTGAAGAGTGATGATCTAAAAATGTTAACTAAAATCTTAGCAAAAGGGCTACAGCAGCAGATGCCTTGTGTAACACTGGTGTCTCAGGCTGAGTAGGCTGAACGGCCAGAAGCAAGGTTCTGTGATCCCCAACCTTCCCTCTTTGTCAGGGCAGGTGAGTGAGAGAGAACTGCCTGTCTCCACTGGGTGAGTGTTGCTCAGCACAGAGAAAGATGAAAAGACTTACCTCAGGAAGCAAGTGTCCCTAGTCAAGTGTAGTCAACATTCATTAAGCACCTCCTGCATTCAGAGCACAAGGTTAGGGGTTAAGAAGAAACAAAACTTCAGAGTCATAAGAGAGAAACCATGTAGTAGATGAGGGTTGTCCTCAGAGTCAGAACGACTGAAGTTCAGATCCCACTTCTGACGCGTGCTGGCCTAGTGTCCTGTCACCATTGTGCAGGAGTAGAGGGAGTTTCCTCACCTAAGCACTGTACACTAAGTCACAGGTCTAGGCCCAAATGGAGCATGGGCAAGCACTATATGTACTTTAACTCCTAGGTCTTCATGGCAATCCCATGAGGTTGGCATTATTATCCCCATTTTACAGATGAAGAAATAAAAACTGAGCCGCCCAAGGTCGCAAACCTAGCAAGTGTGTGAGGCAAGATTCCTGACTCCAAGGCCAGCACTTTAGCCCTACTACCTCCAGATAAGACAGAACCAGCCCTCATGGTGCTTATAATCTGGGAGGATGGTGAACAACCAGATGGTTATATAGGTGTGTGTGGAGAGGAGTGCAAAGGAAGTGCTTGTTGTCTGAGGTCCCAGTCATTCGGGAGCAGAGGATCTTATCTTTTTAGAGGAGCTAGCTTTGGAAGCAGGTTTTTCAAATGGATGGGTAAGGATTCCACAGTAGACAAGAGAATATTCCAAGAATGAGGACAATCTGATAAAGGCCTACAGGCATAGGGCGTGTTTCCTGGGGCACAGGACTGTCTAATTGAGCTGTGGCATAGGGGAAGTATGAGGCACCCTGGATTGTAGAGGGCCTGGAGTCTCAGGCAAGAGAGCAAGGAGAGATGGCAGGAAGCCTTTGAAGGGTCCTGAGCAAAGCAGCGGAGGTGGGAGACTATGGAATCCTCCAGACAGGCAGCATAGAACAGAATGGAAGGGCTAGTAGTGTGTGGAGGCAGAGTCATCCAAAGCTGGCGGCCAGTTGGATGAGAGAGGGAAGAAACCAAGATAACCCCAAGACTCCAAATAGCTGCTGCTCTGTTCTTGGCCTCCTGCGTGCCGAGGCTGAGCTGGGTGATCCAGATAACCCCGAGCCTGGCCTGTGGCCCCTTCTCCATCCTGTGCCAAGCATTTCCCAAAGTTCTCAAAGCCTTAGATGAGGATGACATGAGATCATATTGGCCAAAGCCTTTTTTTCTAGATGATGTTTGCACACACATCCAGAGGAGGGCAAGGGGCCTGTTCTTCGTTGTGTGCCCCTGGAGAAGTATCTCAGAACCAGGGCTTAGCTCTAGAAGAGACTTTAGATAGCAAGTCCATTCTTCCCTCGTCTTGCAGGTGGGGAAACTGAGCCACAGAGTAAGGAAGGTTGTTGTTGCTCAGGGTCACACAGGTAGTGAGCAAGTCATGACAGAATTCAAACCCATGTCCTGAGAGAAAGGACCTGGCCAAATCCCCCACTCCAGGGGTCCTGTTCTGGCAGAGACTCACAGCGTCAACAACAGGCTTCAGCCAGCATAAACTTGCTGTGTGGCTAGACAGTGCCCTCTGCATCCCTGGGCCTCAGTTTCCACCTCTGCATTTTGAGGGAATGGGATTAAATGGTCTCTTAGAGCCCTCCCAGCTCCAAGAGAGTTCTATCCATTTTTTTCTCATCACCTCCAGAACTCACCAGGAGGACACTTTGTAACTGCAAAAAAAATTCTTCTGAGGGAACACCACACAGAAAACTGTAACAGCTCAGGCAAAAAGTAGCCACTTCATTCAGTCCTCTCTGAGTCTGCCTCAGTGGGCAGGGGGTTGGAAGGAGTCAGTGGTTAAGGGAAAGAAGGGGACGTTAGCCCCTATTGAGGCCAGGAGAGCTGAGCCTGCCAAGGAGCGAAGACCAGTAGCAGCAGGACTGAGGGACTGTCCTCTCACCCCTTGCCCTGAGGGTTGGACCCTTCAAATAAAGGTCTCTGGGACTCAGTTTCCCACTGTTTCCTTTTTTGAGAAGTCAGAGAAAGAGCTCTGTGACTGAATCTCGTGGTGTCAGAGGTGGGAAGGACATTAAAGATCTATAGTCCAGCTTTCCCCTCCACTTTAAGATGAGGAAATTAAAGCCCCTAGAGGTGAAAGGAACTTGCCTATGCCCACATAGTAAGTCACTGGCAGAGCCAGTTGGACCTGGCCTCAGTGTCCCACTTTAACAGAGCAGGGATCTGACACTCAGAACCCAGCTAGTGACCATACAAATGTCATTTATCTCTCCTGAGCCTTCTCTAAAAAGTGGGTAATGATACTTGTGCTACCAGCCTCAGAGGACTGCTCTTGCACGCATGCACACACGCGCACACACACACACACACACACACACACGCACACAATAGTGCTTAGCCCGGACAGGGGGATGGAGGGGAGGGGTGACAGGGCTGCCTTCCAGGAGCTAAAAGGACTTTTAGTCTGCCCCAGTTGGTCAGACTAGATGCTCATTGAGATTCTGGAACACTTGCCCACATCATAGGACCAAGCAGAGTGGGAACCAGGAGGGGATCTACTTTCCTTGTAATGCCAGATCTGAGGGAGGTGGGGAGGGGGGATGGAGAAGAGGCAGCTCTGGCAGTAGGAGCCATAGACTGACTTGAGCCCTGGGTGTTTGCAGGATGTTTGATGTGGGCGGGCAGAGGTCCGAGCGAAAGAAGTGGATTCACTGTTTTGAGGGTGTGACAGCCATCATCTTCTGTGTGGCCCTGAGCGCCTATGACCTGGTCCTGGCTGAAGACGAGGAGATGGTAAGGTGTCACCTCTTCCCTCTGCCACCATCCCAGTGCTCCCCATAGAGGCTTCAGACCTATGAGATTGATATCCCCGCCCCCACCCCACCCCCATACACACCAAAGCTTCATGGGAGGTGGTGGGGTAAAGGGGAGGGGGAGGCTCATTAGAAAGGAAGGAGTAAGAAGTCAGTAGGCCTTGGAGTCGAGGAGGGGGTGGAACAAAGCACCCTTTCCTTCTGCCCTAAGGAGCCCTCAGTCTAGATGAAACATTCTTACTGACAATTAGCAGAAAAGCCTAATTACAGAAGGAGTTGTGGGGGCAGGGGGAATGGGGGTAGGTTAAAAACATGGTGGGGAGTTGCCTGGGGGATATGGATGGACCTTGGTCTGGGTCATAGGAGGATGGTTCATTGCTGCTCTGCCTTGGATCAGGCCTCTCCTGTCCTCTCCCCTCTCCAAAAGGCTGAGAGGCTTCTCTCTAGTAACAAAGAGGCCTCAGTCTCCCACTTAACCCCACTGCTGCCCCTCTAATGCCCTCCCTGCTCCTTCATCAGCCCCAATGGCTCCCAGAAAGGGCTCAGCTGGCAAACTAGCAAACAAGTAGAACCCTCAATGTGGTGAGCAGCAGCGTCAGTGCCCAGACTCCACTTCCTGAGCTCTGTTTCCCCAGATACCCCAGCGTGATGGTCCAATATGACAGTTCTGATCTCCCACCTTCCCCACTGCCCAGCTGTGGCTTGGGCTGTTCCCAGAAGGGGACCTCTTCTGGCCCGTGGCATGGGGCAGGCCCTACTGTGTTACCTCTCCTTCCCTATTCTACCTCCTATACTTAGGGGCCAGAGAAAGCCACTCCTATGCACCCTGGAGCCTGAGGCCCAGGCCATCAGCTCTGGAATTCTGGGGATTCCCTGCTTCTTCCTCCCCCTCAGCTGACCTTCCTTCTTCATTCTGCCTCCTCTAGAATCGGATGCACGAGAGCATGAAGCTGTTTGACAGCATCTGCAACAACAAGTGGTTCACAGACACCTCCATCATCCTCTTCCTCAATAAAAAGGACCTGTTTGAGGAGAAGATTACTCACAGCCCCCTCACCATCTGCTTTCCTGAGTATTCAGGTACGAGGCCTGGCTGCAGGAGGGGAGGAGGGGGAGCAGGGCCCAGGCGGCCGGGCAGGCCTCTCCATCTGCTTCCTCAGGCCCTTGGAGGGGGAGCGGGGGAGAGGTTTGCAGGCTAGGTTTCACCACCCCCAACATTGAATTCTCAGTGCTGCAGCCTGTGGCAGTGACAGAGCCTTAAGCAAGTCATTTGAAGTCCTAGCCTCTGCTTCCTCAGTCAGAACAGATGAGCCAAAGGCACCCCTGAGCACCTTTCCTAACAGCCCTTATCCTCCTGTGTGCCCAGAGTTGATGAGCCCAGAGAGGGCTGGGCAAGAGCAAGGCTCTGGAGATGAAGCTCCAAGGGTTCAGGTGAGGCATTCTCAATGCCCCCTCCCTAGTGTTCCCCTGTCCAGGAGAAAAGGCAGCAGGCCCTGGAAGGAGAGAGGGAATCGGAGGAAAGTCAGCCCTGATTGTGGGTGGGCCATGGGGAAGAACTGAGACCCCCACTGGACACCACTGGGCCAGAGAAGGGAGAGAGAACTATCCAGTGGGCCGAGGGGGCCCCCTGCTGGAGGAGAAGAGAATGACAGCTAGCCAAGCTCCCCCTCACCCCTCTGTCCCAGAGCAGGACAGATGGGGCCTCAGGAAGCCTCTCTGACACAGGGAACCACCATATTGGGAAGGACAAGCCAGGCTTCTACCAGGACGGTGATGTGGGCCACTGGCGTTGGGCCACCCACCGTGTTGGCAATAGCTTTCTCACCTATAAAATGAAGGTGTTTGACTAGATACCTTCCAAGTCTCTTCTAGCCCCCAAACCTATGGTTCTGTCTTGTCCCCCATTCCTCTAAACATGTTTTGTAAACACACCTGGGAAAAAAACAGCCCCCAGGAAGGAAGGGACCTTGGCATGGTGCTAGCCTCCTGTTCACCCATCTCCTTCTGCCCTTCCTGGCCACCTCCACACGTGGCACAACCACATTGATCTCTGTACCAGTGCCCCCTTCCCTCAGCCTCTTGGGCCTGGCCCTGATGTCTCTTCTAGAGCTTTACTGACCACAGGACAGAGAGATACAGATCAATCACTCTGAAATCTTGCCCTAAGATTCTCACCTCCCTGGGACCCCAGCCCACCCTGAACTGGCTCAGATTGCTCTGCCATGACATAGTGTCACAGAATTAGAGGCAGAAAGGACTTTGGAGCCAATCAAGCCCAACCCTGTCCTTTTATTGATGAGGAAGTGGACACTGAGAGAGTTCAAGGGACTTACCCAGGGTCCCCCAGCTAGTAAAAGGTCTGAGGCAGGACTTGAACTCAAATCCTGCCCCCCAAGTCCAGCTCCCTACCCACTGTAATACCTGGCTTCTCCCTGGTTAATGCAGGTGCAGCATGGTACATAAAACAGTGGGAGCCTAGGGTAGCTTCTCAGTTCAATACTCATGTGACCTCAGTGATAACTTCCTTGGGACTCAGCTGCCTCCTTTGTAAAAGGAGGGCACTGCAGCCTACTGGAGGCATTTCTGGACAAACTTGAATCCCATCTGTTCAGGAACCCTGGGCAGTTCACTTACCCAAGAACTTCTTACCTCATCGATAGAGTTAGCACAGTAACCACTGCCAGTAATCCAAGGGCCATCATGAGGTGGTACATGTAAAATGCTTGCAAACTTTAAAGCCCCCAATTACATGCATTCTTCCAAACAGAAATGAGGAACAGAGCAGGGGCTTGCATTCATCAGTCTTTAAGATCCTTTCTGGAAAACACCAGGATGCTATGGCTGGACAAACATCACACTGGTGACTCCTCCTGAATTCAAATTCTCTTTCCACCATCTTGTACTTGGGACATTAAGCAGCGGGACTCCATGCATAGTACAGATTCTCCCTCTTCACCTGCTCCTCCTGGCTTCATTCAGTCCTTCCTTATGTAAGAAGCCTGTCCTTGGGGCCTCTCCTGCCTCCCTTCTCTCCTCCTCTCCTCCCCTGAAGGCCTCTGACACTACCTGGCATTTCAACTGTATAGAAATGTTCTTTGCATATAGTCTCCCCCATGAGAATGGGAGGTCCTTGAGAGCAAAGACCATGTTTCTGCCTTTATCTTCACCCCAGGCATGGAGTGTGGCTTTCTCTGGGCACTTAATACATCCTTGACTGACTGACCTCGGCCTCCAAAGCATCTCATTCCCTTCCCCCTCCTTGAAGGGCTCAGGTTCTCAGGCCTCCATCCCTCCTCCACTTGGACTATTGTCATAACTTTCTGTTTGGTCTGCTTGCTTCTGGTTTCTCTCCTCTCCAATCCATTTTCCACACAGCTGAAATGAATATTCTTCAGTCACAACTGTGGCCATGTCACTCCCCAAGAATCCACTGCCACTCCCTACTGTCCCTAGGACAGAGCACAAGCTCTCCATCCTGACGCCAGAGCCCTTGCAGCTGTTTCCCACAACACCTTCCATGCTTACTTTCTGACCTCTCCTAGCACTACACCTGGGCAAACTGGTCTTCCACCTGCTCCCTAGACAAGCTGTGAGATCTCCAGCTTCCAGGCCTTTGCATAGACTGTCCCCATGCTTGGAATGCCTTTCCTCCTAACCTCCTAACCTCTGCCTCTTAGAATCCCTAGCAGACTTCAACATCCAACCCAGGGGCCACCTCTTACTTTGTCTTTCTCTGACTTTTGCCTGATTTTCCCCAGCTCATTAGTGCTCTTTCCCTCTTGAAATTACTTTGAGGTAGCTAGGTAGATTTGAGTGCTGGACCCAGAAGCAGGAAGACTCAAGTTCAAATCCTGCCTCGGACACTTACTTACCAACTATGTTACTCTGGGCAAGTCACTTTACCTCCCCCAGGCTCAGTTTCTCCATCTATAAAATGGGGACAGTAAGTAGCACCTTCCTCACCAGGCTGTCGTGAACATCCAGTGAGGTAACATGTGAAGTGCCATGCAAACTTTAAAGCTCTACGTAAGTGCTGTCCTCATCCTCATCACCACTGTGTGTATCATCTCCCCATCTGCCACCTCCAGCAGCATGGAACTCCTTGACAAGAGCGGCCATTTTTAATTTTCATCCTTGTAACCTCAGGGCCTGGCACAACTTCAGGCATTTACTCGTGCTTGCTGAATTCAATTGAATTGAGGTAGAGTACAGGTTGTACAGGTGACGTCTGCATTCTGCAGATGGAGAAAGTGAACTGAGTAAAGCCCGGAGTCCTTGCCAGAAGTCATGTAGCCAACGAGTTTCAGAGGCTGGATCTGTAAGCTCTCTCGGCTCCAAGTCTGGCCCTTGTCCCAGAAGATTCCGATGTGACCCAAGGTCATGACCCAAGGACCCTCCCCTAGAGATTGCTTTCCAGGTTGTCGTCAGGCTGTAAATGACTTCTTTGGGTGTGGTCCCTCAGCTGGGCCGAACTGGCCTCCCCTTTGTCTAGACCACTTCACTAAATGCCTTGCAGAAACCGAGGTAATGCACGTCGGGCTAGAAATGGCGTCGGAAAAGGAAATAAACTCATCTAACTCAACGTGCTGTTTTAAAAGCCATCTGAGACTTGGAAGTTTGATTTTGGGATCCCAAGTATAAAAGTACATTTGTCCCCAGCCATGAAAACTTCTTTGTGATTGATCACTGCCTCCTCTTTGAGATGTTCATTCTCCAGCCATCCCTGTAGTAGCTAATACATTCTCAGATTGCACCAGGGATCCTCACACAGAGTTGATAAATTCTACTTTTCCCCCTTTTTGGATCTTTAGGGCAACATTTCACCCACTCTGATTCCATAGCACTTCTCCTGTTCTACTAGGGGCAGCTAGGTGGCGCAGTGGATAGAGCACCAGTGCAGGAGTCAGGAGGACCTGAGTTCAAATCTCACCTCAGACACTTGACACTCACTAGCAGTGTGACCTTGGGCAAGTCACTTAACCCCAATTGCCTCACCCTGGGTCATCTCCAGTCATCCTGATGACCATCTGGTCACTGGGTTCAGATGGCTCTGCAGAAGAAGTGAGGCTGGTGACCTGCACAGCCCTCCCTCACTCAAAACAAAATCAAGTGCAAGTCATGTCATTACTTCTCTGATGGCCTGGTCTTCTTTGGCAATGAAGGACAAACACACACCTATTCTCCGTGGGCTTTCATGATTAAGGAATCACATGGGCCTGTCTTCACAGTATCCAGAGATACTGATTTTCTGGACCTCATCAAGAATCATTAGGCAGTCTTTGGTCACCCACTTTTGTTCCTTCTTTCTCTGTCCAAAGATGACTTTCCCAGGCAGAGGAGACAGTAGCAACACAAGCATTCTCTTTGTCATTCATCTCCATTGTCCCATGCAGCCTGAGCAGCTCCCAGGCTTTTCTACGATCTTTCTCTTTTTCCCCGGTATAACTGGAAAGTTGTTCTCTTTAGCGGTCTTCTCCAGCCTTGTTCTTGTATTCATCCTTTACCTACCCTTGCTTACACATTCTGCCCAAGTCCTTTTAAGGTCTTAAGTGGGCAGAGGAGTTCCCTCCAGATCCTCGTCAGACTCGTTAGACAGTTCCCCCTTTTCCTTATCAGAATTGTCTGTCTCTATTTATTGTCCCTGCCTTAGGTGAGCCCCCACCAGAGGTGTCCTGAGTCATCTCTGGTGAACTGGAGATGGAGCTTTGCCCCTGAGAGCTAAGGAGGCAGTGGGACTTGGACTGGGGCTTAGGCTGGATCTGAGAAGTGATCAGTCTGGGGATCACAGAGCCTGTAGCAGGGGTGGGCAAGGGCTGCCCCTGCAGCCTCTCCTTCACTCATACCCCAATATCCCCATCTCTCCCCAGGGGCAAACAAGTATGATGAGGCAGCCAGCTACATCCAGAGCAAATTCGAGGACCTGAACAAGCGGAAGGACACCAAGGAAATCTACACGCACTTCACGTGTGCCACTGATACCAAGAACGTGCAGTTCGTGTTTGACGCCGTCACCGACGTCATCATCAAAAACAACCTGAAGGATTGTGGCCTCTTCTGAGCAGGCGGCCGAGGGCCAGCGGGCGGGAGGTGAGAACCAGGGAGGGGAAGAGATAGGTTGGGACGGAAGCAGGGAGTGGACAGCCGGGGCTGAGCATTCTGGGGGAGGCAGAGCCCTGGTCTTAGGAAGTCTCTTATCTGAAGAGGAGGGGGACAAACCAGGGACAAGGGCTGTAAACTCCTGGGGAGCTCCTGGTCTGGGGAAGAGATCAGTGTGCATGCACGCACATGGACACACACACGCATGCACGCACATGGACACACACACGCATGCACGCACACACACCAGTTTGAAGGCAGTTTTAAAAGTGCAAGTCACTTTGAGTAACACAGGAAGACTGACTGGAATTGAAGTTCAGACTGGGCCCACCCTCCACCAGGGGGTCCTAGCAACAGGGGGTTGGATGTAGACACAACTAGAGGAGGGGCTACTGGCATCTCTCTCACCACCCTCAGGGCCTCAGAAAATCTGGTAACCAGGCAACTGCAGACTGGTTTCTAAGCTTGCAGCCAGGGCCTTGATGAATGGGCAAGGTCATTGTTCTGAGGTCTGGGAAGGCCAGAGGGAAGGAGATGCTGAGAGAGAGAGAAGTCTGCAGTGGGAACGTCCCCAGTGCGGGGCAGGGGGTGGCATGGAGCAGCCTGGACCCAGCCTGAAGGCTGAGCACAGGGCAGAGCCTCCTGGCCTGTGGCTGCATGGCCCTACCCACCAGGGCCCCAATGATTTCCTCTCTCCTCCCACCAGGACCACTGGAGCTGCTCAGTCTCTGAGCAGGAAGAAGATGCAGACAGGACCAAGGAAGGAAGGATGCACCATCTTAGTGACTTCACTTCTCTCCCCACTCTCCTCCCCTCTCCCTCTGTTTCCATGTCTTGGTTTCTCCCCCACCTAACAAAGAGACTTTGGTGAAGAGTGGAAGGCGGAGGCCCCTGAGGTTTGGATCTGAGCCTGCCTGGCCCAGCAGCTGGGAGGGACCTCCTGCCTCCCTAACCCTGCCCCCTCCCCAACCCTCCCACCGAAGCAGTCCCTTCATCAGCTCCACCCTGGGCCGCATCCTGGTTTCTCTCCTATTTTATTCTGTGTTGGGGGGAGGGGGGGCGTCAGTCTTTCTGAAACTTGGGTTTGTGGTAAAGGAAACCCTGTATTTCTCTGGCCAATACTATTGGCACCTCTGCCTTGCCCCGAGCCCCGCCCCTGGTCCCTGCATTTGCAGGAAGCCCCTCGACAGCTGTGCCCGTTCCCCCTCAGGGCTTCGGGGAGCCCTTCCAGGATAAAGCACAAACCCACCCTGAGCAGGACGGTGACACCGATGACAACATTCCTTAGCCCAGAAGTCCCAAAGTTCCTCTCTGTTTTTTCTTGGGCCTTTTGTGTGTGTGTTTTTTTAAAATATAAAACAAAACTTTAGGGACCTTTTTAGAGAATAGAGAAGACTATTTAAAACTGTCCTGTACTAAATGGCTGAGTTGTCCTGATCTGTGCTGGATCACCTCCTCCAGGGGAGCCCGTGCCTTGGCTGTCTGTCTGTTTACATCTGTCTATCTCATTGCTTGCTCTGGCCCTGGGGGCTGTTGTGGGGGTTTTGCCTGTATTCTTTCCCCACCGAGGATGGGACGGCAGCCTCTCCAGCCACCGGAAGCTTCATCTCCTTCCCCCTCTTCCTCTTCTTCTCCATTCCAACCCTTCCCAAGAATTCTCCTTTCCAACTCCCTCCCCCCCCCCCAACAAAGGTTTCCAAAGGGCTAAGTCTTGAGTCAACTGCCAACGTCACCGGGGGCTTCTCCTCATTTCCCACTCTCCCTTGCCCCCAGCCTCTGTCCCTCTCCGGCAGCTCTCCCGTCAGCTCCATTAACTGTAGCTCCTTAGCTCTAACGATAGGAAGGCCACTGCCATGAGGGCCCCCATCTTCATCCCTCATCCTCAGCCCCTGAACCCCACCCCAGGCCCCAGAGTCAACAGCATCGGATGCCTCCTTGCTTTTTTCACACGTTTTATCAAATTGTTCACCTGGTTTGAAATAATAAAATGTAGAAAGAAAAAAATTCACCTGCTCTGAGTCTCCCTCCTTCATCTTCTCTGATGTGGCCAAGGGCTCTTTCCAGGCTCTAGCCTCTGGCTTAAGTTCACAGGACTTTCCTGCACTGGCCTTGGGGGTTGGGAGTGCATCCTGTCCTGGTATAGTGAGGGGTGCTCCCACACCTGTTCTGGACAAGCGCTGGTGTTAGCATGGTGGGTAGTTGACCTCTAGGACTGGGCATTCCCGGATATATTCCTTCCAATGCATTAACACGCCTCCCTCCAACAGTTCTCCCTTCGCAGAGGACAAAACAATAAATTTACAGTGGGGGGTGAGGGGTAATGGAGCAGGGAAGGAATCCCCAAACATTGTGTCTGAATCAGGTGGTGGGTGGCCAGCACAGAAATGTGCCTATATGGTCTCACCCTGTAACCATCAACTGGTAAGGACTCAGAAGGGAGTGAAGTGTTGGGGCGTTGCCTGGGCACAAAGCCCAAACTGGAGTTTGCTTGCTACTCTCTGTCTCATTTTCCCTACTGGTATAATAAATACATAGAAGAGTTCTCTCCCTCCCAAAGCACTGTCTCATCTTCAGACAATTCTTCCTCATTTTAGTCAAAATCTGTCTACTCCATTGGGGGTAGCTTAATTCTGCTCCCAAAGGCCACAAAGCATATATCTAAGAATCTCTCTCAAATGCTATATTAAGGCATCCTCCTATATTGTCTCAGCTCTGGGGATGCCATATCACCCTCTTGACCCATATTGAGTGTGAAGACACCTAGTTGCACATCTTTCTGAACAACTGTTGTCTAGCCATACTTGAAATTTTGAAATTCTTTGAACCCAAAGAAAGACTTTTCATGTAGCACTATTAAATTTCATCTTAAGATATTTAATATAGTATCCTAGCATATTGAGATACTTCGGGGACTTAATTATTTTACTGATGTCATAGCTATTTCTAATAGTTTTACATCATTGGAAAAGTTGATGAGCATTCCATCTATACCCTTAAAGAACCAAAGTTAAGATCTGATCTCTTGGGCACTCCAGTAGAAAATCTCCTTTCAAGTGGATAGCAAACTCTTACTGATGTTTCTTTGAGTCTGACCATTCAACTAATTACGAATCCACTTGTCTAACCTAAATCTTCATTTTTCTACCAAAAAAAATAAGAAGCTTTGCTTTGTAAAATCAACATCTGGCAACTCAAAAAAAGATCATTAGTCTGGTGCGCCTTGTTCTTGAAGTCATGCTGGTTCCATGCATCCAATGCTTTTCTAGAATGTTCTAGGCTCATTCAAACTCACTGGTCTACAAGTTGAGAACTCAGATTTTTTTCCTTTTTATGGAAAATTGATATATTTGTACAGTTTGAAGGTAATTAAGATGGTTGAAGGGCATGGGTTCGTGTCATCAAGATCAGTGGAAGGAATTGGTATTATTTAGCTAGGAGAAAGGAAAACCTGGTAAGGGAACTCGATAGCTGTCTTAGGATATTTGAAGAGTCCTCATATAGAAGGGATTAGACTTGTACGAAAGAAGAACGAGGAACAGTCATCACAAAGAAGCAAACTGAGGCTTGATGTCAGGAAAAGATTCCTAGGAATGAGAGCGAGCTATCCGGAAATGGAATGCTTCGGGAGGGAATGGGCACCTACCCATTGGATGTTCTCTAGCAGAGCCTGGATCATCTCTTGTAAAGCTTGTTGTAGGTTATAGAGCCCTTTCCCATGTGGGTTGTCCCAGAATCAGACTACTGAGGCACCTTCCAGCTCTCAAAGTCTGCGATCCTATGAGCACCTTAGCTGTTCTTTGTGATCGGCAGATGTCACTGGTGCTGAGGGGAGTGCCAGTCATAGTCACCAGGTTTTTTTAATATCCAAGGATGCCATTTTCCAAGCTTCTGACTTGAACCCATCAAGGGGTCAAAATTTCCCTACTTCCGGAGTATCAGTTCCATGTTTTAGCCCCACATTCAGACCTTTCCAGTCCAAAGACTTCTCCTTAATGGGAAGAAAGATGGGAAAGAGAAAAGCCTAATAGATGAAGTAGTTCTGCCCGTTCTCCATCACCAGTTATCATCCCATCTGCCCCCAAGCAGTGATTCTATACTGCTTTCACCAAAAATGAGGTTTTTTAAAATTAAATTTTGCTTCAATCAATGAAAGCCTGCCTTTTGTCCCTCCCGCCTCCCGCTCCATGGCCAAGATAGTTTTATTTTTTAAAACGTTATCTTTCTTTTTTCCCTGTTATTTTTTAATTAAAATGTTTTCAACTACAAAAAAAATCTGCCTTCTTTCTCTCAGCTCCTCCCTTCCCCCCACTGAGAAGAAAAACAAAAGCCCTGCTACAAACAAGTGTAGACAAGCAAAACTAATTCCCGTCTCCATCTGCCCTCTGAACCCATCACTTCTTGGTCCAGAAGTGGGTCTCTGGTTTCATCGTGAATCCCTTGGAATCATGGTTTGTTCATTAGCCGCCTCCAAATCACTGAGCTTTAGCTCACTTTGGGGATCATGGAAGGTTAGAGCTGAAGAATAATTGCTGGGATGTCTGTAGTGTTTTAAGGTTGACAAAGCCCCTTCCATATGTCCAGTTGATATGGACAAGCATTTATCAAGTGCAGCTGGGAAGGGAAGGGGAGAACAAGGGAGAGGTAGGGAGGGGAGGAAGGGAAACAAGCAATCTATCAAGTGTCCCGCCATGTGCAAGGCATTGCGTAACCTTAGCAACAGGTACACAGCTAAGCAATACGAAATCCATACAGATAGAGAGCAGAACTATGATGTCATTGGCATAAGGAATTCCCACATAAGAAAGTTTCTGTCTTCAGTTTGAAGTCTTAGAGTGGTGTAGGGCACTGAGAAGTGCCACAGCTTTACTCAACTGCCTTGAATCTAGCGTTCCTGGCTTCAAGACTGCCTCTCTATCCACGACCACAGGCTCCCTCTCCATATGAAGCATCTTACCCAAATAAAATTGTGGACAAGAAGCAGAATAATGAAACAGAAGACACATGACCAGAAAAGGAAATGTAGCAAGAGCAAAGAAGGATAGAGGGATGGGACTGGAGTATGGAAGACCTGACTTCAAATCCAACCTTGGATAGTTACTAGTTATCCAGGGCTAGCCATTTAACCTATCTCATTTTCCTCCTCCATAAACAGGGATAACAATATTAGCACATACCTCCCAAGATGGTGAAGATAAAATTAATTATTTGTAAAGTGCTTTGCAAACCTTAAAATACCGATAGGTCTGCCTGCCTCAAGTCTCCCACCACTTAGATCTATCTTCCACTCAGCCACCAAACTAATTTTCCTAAAGTACTGGTCTAAATGCATCACCCAGTGGTGAGGCACCCTAGTGCCTCCAAATCCTGTCACTCCAAGTTCTTCATGGCCTAACCACCTCCTACCTGAATAGTCTTCATCATCTTCCATCCAGTGAGACTGAGCTCCTCCGGCCATTTTCTCTGACTGCCCCCCTCTGCCCCAATGCCTGAAATGCTCTCCCCTCCTCCATCTCTGCCTATCGGCTTCCCTGGCTTCCTTCAAATCCCACCTTTTACAGGAAGCCTTTCCCAATCCCTCTTAGTTCTAGCGCCTCCCCTAGGTTGGTAATTTCTTATCACTTGTTTGTTTCCCCCACTAGATTGTCTTTTGCCTCTTTCTGTAAACCCAGCTCTTAGCACAGTGCTTGGCATACAGTAGGCGCTTCATAAATGTTGGTTAACTGACTATACACTATTATTATAACAGACGAATAGTCTTCATGCTTCTTTGGAGCCCTGGTTGGGTTGATGCCTCCCCCCATCCATATCTTTATAAGAGATAGAACAAGAATGCCCAGGCAGAGAAGGTGTGACCTTTTTGTAGGAATCACCCACATTAAGGAGAGGTTAGATCCATGAAATATAAGTATTTGCAAAGTAGGATAAAAGGATTTAAAGTGAAAAGGACTTTAGAGATAATCTGACTCAACTCCTCATCTTCTAAGAGCTAAGGCCCTGGGGAGGGAGGAGGGAAGACTCCCTAAGGTCAAGGCACAAGTTAGTTACAGGGCTAGGATTCAAATCCAGATCAGAGCATCATAGATTTAGAACTGGAAGTGACCTTAGAGGTCACTGGATCCAACTCCTATATTTTACATATGAGGAAACTAAGGCACCAAAAGGCTAAATGACCTTCCTAGAGTCACATAGATAATGGTATCTGAGATAGAATTTCAACCCTGATCCTTCAAACTCCAAGTCCAGTGCTCTATCTGTTAACCCATGCGGGTTCTTCTAAGAACTCTAAATCTTGGGGGTTTCCCACTACACCACAGGTTATATGTTTTCCTCAGCATAAGAACTTAGCCTAAAAGGTCCAGGGTCTCCCACTGCATCCTGGGCCCTCTCCAGTTAATCCTGATGAGTATCCAGTCACTGGCCCCAGATGGTCCTGGAGGAGAAAGTGAGGCTGGTGACCTTGCACAGCCCTCCCTCCCTCAAATCAAAGTCAGGTGCAAGTCAGGTCATCATTTCCTTGTCACCGTCCTCTTTGAGAATGAAGGACAAACCATATTGGTCTGAACATCCACCTTGTTATTGGTCCAAACTTGTAAATTTCTTTAGTATAAGGAGCTTCCAATATGGAAACTGCCTTCCCACTAAGGAAGAAATTGATAGATAATGAAACATGGAGAACATGGATAACTACTAGAAGTCATTCTTCTGTACGAAGTTAAAGTCTTAAAGAATGTCCTAGGATAGTGAGAGGTGAAGTGATTTGTCCAGTCTTACAGCTAGTTTAATGACGCATTGCAAGAGTCCTTCCAGTGTGTTTGTGTTTGTGTGTGTGTGTGTGTGTGTGTGTGTGCACCTTCTCTGTCTTTCTTATCTTTGTCTCCCTCTATCTTTCTCTGCCTCCTCTGCTTTCTAGCTTACACTTAGTACAAATTGAGAGCAGTTCCTGAGAGCTGAAGGTGGTAGTTTTCCATTAACTCAGTGGCCAGGATCAGGATGGCAGTGAGATGACTTCCTTCTTTCCCCTGGAGACCCGGAACGTAGAGGGACCTTCTTGAGAAACACCAGGTCAGAAAACCCAAGAGGAGAAAGTTGTGATTTAAAACCTTCCTACAAGCAGTAGCAGGTTTTACCAGCTGACACCGTTCATTTCATTTTCTCTGTAACACATAATTCAAGAATAGTAAGAAAATAAAATTAAAACAACTCGGAGGTTTCACCTCACATCATGCAAATCAGAAAAGATGATAACAGGAAAAATAGGAAGTCCGTATTGAAGGGCCTGTGCAATGCTGATTAGTTTTCTGGAAGCGTGCAACATCCTAACCAGGGGGTGGGGAACCTGCAGCCTTGAGGCCAGGGGCCGTTCTTGAGGACCTAGAGGGCCACATGGCCTCGAAACTGTAGGCTCCCCACCCCTGGACTTTTCTGGATCTCAGTAAGATTATACAATAAAAGACAATTATACAAATTGTCCGTACCCTTTGATCCAGCGATTCCACTATATAACTCCAGAAAGTCAAAGACCAAAACAGGCCCAATACATATAAAAATATTCCTAGCAACATTCTTTGTGGTAGCAAAATACATTTGAAGAATGTTTTAAAAAAACCAGATATGATTGTAACTATAGTATGCAGTAAAAAGCGAAATCTACAAGCAATTCCGAGAAACATGGGAAGATTGGTGAACTGATTCAGAGTGAAGTAAGAAAAACCAAGAGAATCGTATACACAGTGGCTCTAACGATGAAAAGGAGAGCACTGAAAGAGTCAAAATCGGAATAATTTGTAAGAATCAAAGACGATATTGGAGAACAGATAATGAAACATCCCTCTTCCTTAGTAGAACTGATATAGGGAACTCCTAGGGATTATTGTCTTTCAGGGACCTCATTTAGTTTTCTTGGCAGAGATACTGGAATAGTATAGTTTGCCATTTCCTTCTCCAGCTCATTTTACAAATGAGGAAACTGAGGCAAACAGGGTTAAGTGACTTGCCCAGGGTCACACACCTAGTACGTGTCTGAGGCCAGATTTGAACCGGAAGAGGAGTTTTCCTGACTGCGGGTCCCAGGGCCATAGGCACTATGGCACCACCTAGTGCCAGAAGGGAATATTATCTACATTCAAAAGTATTCACTGATAGAGGGAGGGAGGGGAAAAAATATATGGAATTGATTGTAGAAAACTGAAAACAAATAATAATTTAAAATTAAAAAAATTTAGAAAGTACTCACTGGTACTGGATTTTTGCTTGGTTGTTTTTCTTCGTTCCAAAGGAGAGTTCAGTTTGGAACAAGATTGAAATAAGTGTTGTAAAGACAAAAGGATTTTTTTTAATGTATTTTTTAAAGAAAAAAATAAAAGAGTCTGAAGGGAGTTGCGATTTCAGACTGTCCTTTGGGACAGTCTTTGGGATTTTTAATCACTTTTTATTTCAGTAAAATAAGTCCATGCAGGAAAATGTATTCTAATCTACATGAGTGAACAATCTTTTTAGTTTATATGAAGCTGGGAAGGAGCATTAGGATCTCAGTGGGATAGGAGCAAGCAGGAGCCAGGCAGGCTGTGGATTAGTGTTGGGGATATATTCGCACCTTTTAGACCAGACTAGACTAAAATAATCTGTTCGGGTACAAAGGAACTGAAAGGGGCTAGGAGCAGCTAGGCGCTTCTGGCACCTGCCTAGAAAAGCTATAAAGCTCAGAATTCCCTTAGAGGTTTAGACAGAGATTGCGCCCTGTTCCAGGACTGACTTTGCCCCTTAGTGCCACTGTAACAAGCACTATTATGGACAGAAGCACCTCACCCCCTTTTACTAATTCCACAAGGGCGTCCCTAAAATAATCTTTTTTGGATGAAACAAAAATTCAGATGTAAACTGGAAAAAACCCCCACAACATTATTGGTGATGCAATCAAGTTTTATACAAGTCAGACTGGGGAGAACAACGGGGCCTGTGCTTATAACACTACTGTAGGTGATGCTCCGGCTGGCAGGCAGGGTCAGTGAGGTCCTGGGGTGCTGGCTCCTTACTGACTTGGCCCAGATTATAAAATTATCCCTAGGATTAAGACAGGCAGTCCAAAATTGGGTAGAAGCTAAGAGGTTACTCTGGATGGCAGGGTTTACAAGGAGCACTCAGGGTATGAGACTGAGCTAAAGTAATAGGAAAGATTAGAATGTGGATGTTTACATGCACGTGTGAAATTCAGACCTAAACCTCTGGGTGTTTTTAGGCCTTCACCTGGAGGCAGAGCTCCAGTCCTTTCCTTGGTCCTTTTATCTAGCTGGGCACAGAAAGACTAGATTTCCTGGTCTGCATTTCCACGATGTTCTTTCCATTAGCCAGCACTGCAGAAGAGGGCTTCTCAGAGACTGGTACTCCCAGTGAGTAAAGCCAGAGTTGTGCCATCAGCCCCCACCCCGTACACAACCCCAGTGAAGCATGAGCATGGTGATACAAAAGAGAAGGGACAGATTCTAAGGACTCTGGAGACCATGGCTGATGTCCAAAGGCAGGGATCTGGAGCAGTGTGGGACCATTAAAATGGGAGAGTAGACCATGACCAGAATGGAAAAGACCAAACTGGTCTTCAAAATCCTCACCTCCTAACCAATATGGGACCAGTGAGAAGCAGCACCCCTCTCTAGCACTCCCCTCCCCGACCCTTGGCTGCTCTCAGCAAACTCTGAACCAGCAATTCCTTCCCTGTTCCTTCTCCTGCTTATAAGCCAGGTAGAAAAAAAGTGGAAGGTAGAAGATCATAATGGAATCTATAATTTGCAGTTACCTTTTTATAAGATCTTTAAGAAATCATCAGGCTGGTAAGAAGTCAATTGTCTCTGTGGATGAGGGTGATCAGTTGCATGGGGTTTTTCTAAGGTGGGGAGGGAGCTCAGAGCAGAGATCAGAGATTTTCCTATTTTGTTCATTTATTATTATTTTAAAGCAAATTCTAGGCCGTAATCTTAGCCCACCATACCTGCCCACAGCTCAGGAAGTAGGAAGGGATGTTGGTATCCTTTGGTGAGCAGTGGGAGAGCATGTAGCCTTTGGAAAACACCAGGTTGGCACAGTGAATACCCTCTCTCATACCCTGGGCTAAGGGTAGAGCTACCTGGTGGCTAAAACGTTTTATATGTGTGTGTGTGTGTGTGTGTGTGTGTGTGTGTTCATCCTTTGTTTTCAAAGAAGACCACGACATCAAAAAAATGATGACATGACTTGCAGTTGACTGATTTGAGTGAGGGAGGGCTGTGCAGGTCACCAGCCTCACTTTCTCCTCCTGAGCCATCTGGGTCCAGCGACCAGATATTCATCAGAATGACTGGAGATGGCCCAGGATGCCACGTGAGACCCTGGCCCTTTCAGGTGCTCACTTAGAGGGAAATAATGTCGATAGATAGATAGATAGATAGATAGATAGATAGATAGATAGATAGGTAGGTAGATAGATAGATAGATAGATAGATAGACAGACAGACAGACAGACAGACAGACAGACAGACAGACAGACAGACAGACAGACAGATAGATAGATAGATAGATAGATAGATAGATAGATAGATAGATAGATAGACATAGATATATACTTATATTTCTATATCAGCCTGCTTTTCTACAGGTAGTAGAAAACAGGGGAACAAGTTAGGTATGAGTGAGTACAGCTTCAGCAGCCCCACCAAGTCTACCCCTCGCCCAGAGCACTTGGCACTCTTGGAACCAAGCTGGAAAGAGTATGATGGAGACATAGTAAGGTGTGGGCAAGAACTGGGCAACTGGAAAGGTCGCCTGGATCCTGAGAGGCCTTCCTTTCATGGCACTAGGGTACTAGAATTCTAGGCTCAGAAGCACTTGACCTTACATTTCCCCTCCAAGGGGAGAGACTAAAGAGGGAAAGTCTTGGCCTCAGAACCACAGAAATCCCAGAGGGATCCCTGAGCCCCTAACCCCAAACCCCTTGCCTTTAGGCTATTTGGGGAGGCAGCCATCTAACAACTTCTGTTCCCAAATTAGGTTTCCTCCTCTTTTCTCCTGCCCTCATCCACCCCCTCCCCCAGCTCATGGTTTTTTTTTTAGACTTTTGGCTCTACAAAGGCCCTGTGACATAAGTACTACAGGTTTCGTGAATGGTGAATGTCCATCGAACAGAAGAGGACACTGAGGCCACAGGGTGTTTAAGGTACTTGTCCTGAGTCATACAGTATTCGAGTCAAGGTTTGAACCCTGAGCACCTGACTCCAAGACCAACATTCTTTCATGGGTAAGTACTTTTCAGTCTGAGACTGCTAGGTTGCAATTGGTCAGATCCTAAGCCCTTGCTGAAGCCTACAGAGCGATATAGTAGACCGAGGGCCAAAGTAGCTGCCCTGGGGCAGAGAGAGTGGGTAAGGGCTGAGGATGGATCCCCCACCTTAGTAGGAATGCTTCCTACCCAATAATCTACCTCTCACTGCTCACCTCCAGCCAGGACCCTCAGCTTCCAGGCCCAAGGCTCCAGATCCCTGATCTCTCTCCCTGCCCCTACAAAGGTCCTCACTCTTTAAATTCCATAAGTAATCTTCTAATAATATCAGCAGCCCCCATTTCTGTAGGTAGTAAAAGCTCCATTTTTTTTTCAAATGAGAAAATCTGGTCTCAGAGGAAGAATCCATTTGGCCAGGCTCACCCATCAAGCAAGTATCAGGACCCTGGAAAGTCCGTTAGGGGTGTGGTAGGTAAAGGGAGCTGTGGGCAGGCTCTTTGTTTCAAGGTGTGGGAGGAGGATTACACCTGCAGAGCTGGAGGGCAGGAAGTAGAAAAGAAAAAAAAAGGCCTTCCTTGCCTGGAGTCCAGCCAGGAAAGCAACGAATTTACCTAGTCCCTCCCAGGCTTTGGAGCCAGAACTGCAGCCAGCCAGGCCAAAGCCCTCCCCAATTCTACAGATGATGAAACTGAGTCCCAGAGAAGGGAGGTGATTGCGAAGGCACAATGTCAGCCCAGAAGTGACAGGGCCGAATGGATCAAAGCCAAGGTCCTTGTTTGACAGAGAAGGAAACTGAGGCAAGAAAATCCAGACTGACTCTCCCAAAGTAACAAACTAGGACTAAGCAGTCATACGATGTCTACATTTGATCCTCAAAACAACCCTGTAAAGTACATGTTCTTCTTATCCCCATTTTACAGGTGAGGAAACCGAGGCAAACGCAAGTTAAATGATTTGTTCAGGTTGGAGGCAGATTTGAACTTCCTCTTCCTGACTCTAGACCCACAGCTCTATCTGCTGAGTCATCAGCTGCCTCATTGAGTCCATGACTGAGGCAGGATTAGAACCCAGATCCTCTCAACTCTTCAGAATTCCATGCATTTTCCAGACTGTGTACATACAGTGTCTTGATGGCTCCCTTCTGTGTGCTCTGAGATCACGCCTCTATGTTGTGATGATTACATATTAATAAGAATCTTTTTCGTAAGGACTCGAAGCATCTTCCAGCAATCTTGTAAGATCCTCATTTTACAGACGAGGACTCTGAGGTACTGAAGGCAATGATCTACCCACGGTCACAAGGCTAACCGTTGTCCACAGAGTCAGCCTTCCAAAAGGTAAGCTGGCTGTCCTGTTGAGAAAGGAAGGTGGTCCTGGGCCTTTTCTCCCTTCCCTTGGGAATTATGCTTCCCCCACAAGGGCTCTGAGCCGGCCCGAATGCCTTTCCCCACAAGGGGGCAGGCTTGACCTAGCTGTCCAGGCTCTGAGATGACCTTATCCCAGCCAGCCTTGGGACAACTGGCCTGCCCCCTCCTTGCTGCCCCTTCGCTCCTCCCCTTCCCCCAATGACTGATGCCTGAGGCGGGGTGGGGGGGGGGAGCTTCCTCCCCCAACCCCCTTGGGTTCCACCTTCCCGGCATAAGCAGAGGGGACATTAAGAGAGGGAACAGGGTTTGGAAGGCTGACGTCAGCCTGGGCTCCATGGCTGCTGCCCCCAGACCAGGGCCCTGGGCCCAAGGTACAATGGCTCTCATTGTCCAGCCTCAGTTGGAGGGCAGACTGGGGTCAGCCGGGGTCATGCTGGGGCTGAGGACACTCCTTTTCCCAAAGTCCCCTGACAAAGGAGACCTATGAGGCTGCTACTAGTCCCAAAGTGCCCCCTCCCACTGTGAGGGTCCTCAGGGATACTCCCCTTTTACCTGCCACCGGTAGGGAAATGGAGGGGCCTGTGAGCCCTGGGACAGGGGCCATCAGACATTCACAGGACAACCAGAGCCGCCAAGGACACCCTTAGACCATAGAGAATGTTGGAGCTGAAAGACGGACCTAGGACCTGGAACACAGAATGTCAGTCAGAAGGAGCCTTAGAAGAAAGCGTTATAAAGGTGAAGAACATAGATCGTGGCATACGAGGACCAGAAAGGAGCCCAGAACCTAGAAAGTCCAAATACAGAATGCCAAAATGAAAAGAAATTTTAGAGACCAAACCCCTCCATTGTACAGTGAGGGAAACTGAGGCACAGAGAGGCATGGGGACTGATCACTGGCTATCTAAGAGCTGGGGGCTCCTAGCCCATGTCTCCTCCCTACCACCCAGGACAGAACTGGAGAGAGCTCCCGCTGACCCAACTGGGCTGCCCAAATGTGGGAGGGACTCAAGTCTGCTGCTCCTTCCCCCATCCAACTACCTTCTTTCTTGGGAAAGTGCAACAAGTGGTATTGAAATACCACTATGGTACTTCCCATAGGTCCCTGGAAGACCCCACCTCACCCTTCCATTACATCAGATGGGGAAACAGACCCCATTGTGGAGAGTCTTATGTCACAGCTAGGTCTGTAAGGTGAGGAGAGATCCAGGAAATTCAATTCAGTTCAACAGGTATTAAGCATCTAATGTCCTGTGCTCCTGTTGGCGTCTACCAATGAAAAAAGGCACATTCCCCACCTCTGAGGTGCTTATATTCTAATATAAGGGGGAGAGAAAGGAGGAAAGAGAATGAGGTGCCCCAGCTCACAGGCCACAAGGCAGAGTGGGATAGAGGCAAAGACAAGACCCAAGCAAAGGGCTATGGAAGAGATTACTGTCCAAATAAAGGTTTCCTGGAGAAGCTGTGTCCAAAAGAATAGAAGACATCCAAAAGGAGAAGATGGTGGAGGAAGGAGTGCATTCCTGGCATGGGTCATGGCTTGGGCAAATGCACAGAGGCTGGAGGCGGTAGGATGAGAATAGAGGAAGGGGAGAAGTCTAGTTTGGCTGCAATGCAAAATGCCTGAAAAAGGATGAAATTAGGATGAAAAGGTAGGTAATGATGAGACTGGAGACAAGACCCAGCTCTTACTTCCATCCTTCTACCCCTCATCTTTCTGTCCCTCATCCCCTCTTCCTTCATCTGAGGCCCATCCCTCTGTTTCCCATCCCCCATCCCCCTCCAATCTCCTGTCCCACCCCACCTCTGTCACTCTAATTCCCCCTCCACTTTCTCTTCTTTCTCTTTCCAATTTCCATGCCCCTCAGGCATCTCCTCTGTGGGTAGGATGTTGGCATGAGATGAGAGCCCCCTCCCCGCTTCAGAAGGAAGCAGACACACCCCTGCTACCCCTCCCCCTTCCTGAGACCTTTCCTATGGATAGGGTTTCCCCAACGCTCAGCTGCTGGTCTCAGAGTCCTTGCCTCCCAGCTCTCTCCTCACTAGTTTGGGAGGGGGCATCTGTGGCCCCATCCCTACCTTGTCCCCTCTCCCCATCTCCCCCCAGAACATGGACCAGCGATGACATGAAGTCTTCCTCCCCATTGTCCGAACTGCTAAGTGAAGGTTCTCTCAGAATAGAGTTGGGGTGGGGGTGGGGAAGCTGCCCTTTTGATGCCCTCTCCCTGTGCCCACTGTCCCAGCTGAACAGAACACAGAAGACAGAAGCATCTGTGCCAGGGAGGCTGTCCAGGAAGGCCTTCCTTGTGTCCTCTGTCCTCTGTCCAGGGGCTATTCCGGGGACAGAGCTGCTGGGGTGCAGTACATAGAGGACTCTTTGAGTCAGCTGGCTTCACTGCCAAGGACAGCCTGGACAGAGCTGAACCGACCACACCCTCCTCTGGTTGGGAAGTAGGGCCAGTCCAGGTGGGGCTCCTGGACAGAGGGGACAAAGCCCTTAATTAGCCTGTGCCTCTCCCACCCAGCCACAGACGGCTCAATGAGGAGAGATCCAAAGTGGACGAATTCTTCTCCAACATCTCCTATCTCACCACCCTGCCTCCCGTCCTGCCCCTAACACCCCTGGCCTCAGAGACCCTCTTCTTCAGCTTTTCATATATAGTATCCCTGAAGCTCCAGTCTCTCTCTCCCTGTCCTTTTGTCCTACTTCCATCCCTGTGAACTCGGGTCATTATCCTCATGTCTTCCCTCTCTTTCCTTTGGCTTCCAACCCTCTTTGCCTCTCACTATGTCCCTCCATCCCCCTCCTCCAGACTTTTGTCCCCTCACATCCCTTATTCTCCACCTCCCTGGATCTTGGTCTTTCTGGGTGATGGGAGAAGGAGCACCTGGGGTCTGCTGTGATTCTCCAGCTCTCCAGAACATACAGAGTGCAGACCCTGATACACAAGTGATTCCTTAAGGCAATGGCCCACATCCCCCACCCCAAGTCCATGAACCCGCACCTCTAGGCAAAAAAGGCCCCGCCACCGGGGCCAAAGTGGTGAGGCTGAATGCTTCCCCCCTCCCAGGCTGAGGCTTTGTTCGTTTCTTCATCCCTCCTTCTCTCTCTCCCCATCCCCACCCCCCCACCCTACCCTCACTCCCACCACAGGACCAAGACATAAATAAGGAGAGAGGGGGGCAGGCTGTGTCAGCTCCCCCATCTTAGCATCGCTGAACTCTGGGAGACAAGGCCTTCATTGTCCTGAGTGGGCAGGCGGGGGCTGACTCAATAAGGCCTTATCTACCTCCTTGGGGGCTAGGGGAAATTCCCAGCCATTGTAGGGGCAAAGAAGAGGGTGCTCTAGGAACAGGGGTGGGGGTGGGGGAGCCTGAGCTGCAAAGAGAGGTCAACAAGGGTCTCGTGACTTTCCAGGCATAGATTGAGTCATTTGGCCCCTCCCCAAAGAGTCCATGGGGTTAACTCCCCTTCCCCCATCCTCATCCAGGGAGTGAACCCAGATTTCAGAGGACAGGGAAATTGCTGGTTTGGAGACAGACTATGGAAGAACGGGGAGAGTTGACCCCAGGATTATGGGAAGGGAGAAGGGTGGGATGTAGCCAGGACCAGGCTAACAGGGTTGGGAAGTCCCAGTCTTATCCTTAGCTGATGAGGAACCAGGCCTGTGGACCACTTACAGGCCCCCTTACTAAGCCTTGCAGCCAGTGGGGCTGTAGTATGGGCGAAGGGTAAGAAGTCAGTTGCTGTTCACTCATTTTCTGTTGTGATCCCATTGGGGGTTTTCTAGGCAAAGGAATGGTTTGCCATTTTATTCTCCAACGCATTTTACAGATGACAAAACTGAGGCAAACGGGACGACTTGCCCAGGGTCATCCAGCTTTAGTGTCTGAGGCCAGATCTGAACTCAGGAAGATGTGTCTTCCTTCTGGCCCAGAGGTCTATCCACCGCACCACCGAGCTCCCTCTCCAAGGGAGAACTTGCTTTGATGCCTGGACCTGTGGGTGGGGAGCTGGGCCTCCCCACCCCCCATGTGGCAGGAGCAGTGCCCAGAAACCCCACCCAGCCCCAAAATAGTCCAGAAAGCCCTGATGTGGTGGGAGTGGAGTCCTGTGTTATTTATAACCTGTTTGGGGGAAGCAGCTGGAGAGAGACAGAGACAAAAGGGACATGAAATGGGGGATCTTTCCTCACTAGCATCTCTTCCATTCCCTTCCATGGAAGACAGAGGATTCCCTGAAGCAGCCACCAGCGGTACATCCCCAGGAGGCCAGAGTGCTAACAGTGTCCAGGGCCTTAGGGGCCCACATGACCCTAAGCTCAGAGGGGGAAACTGAGGAGGAAGTAACTGACTGAGTCAGGCAAAAAAATTCACATTGTTGAGGGGAAGGGTAGGAGTTTGGACCAAAGATCTTTTTCAAAGGAGAGACAGAAGGAGAGCATGAAACATCAGAAATATCAGAACCGGGAGCCATCTAAGAAATGAGCATTTTACAGGTAGGTTCAGGGTAAGGCCTTCGAGAAAACAAATGGAGAAACTGAGACCCAGGTTCGCACACCAGGTTAGTGGCAGAGGTTAGACAAGATGAGCAATTCAAGTCCCATGTTCAAGCCTTCCCAGCTTTAGCCAAGATGACAGGAGAAAGCAGATGCACCCCACAGCCCTGTCATCAGACCCCACCCCCAAACAACACTACCATCGTAACCCGTCTCTAGGATATCTTGGTCCCCTCCAGGTTTGTGTGAGAGCCTTGGTATGTAGCACTAGAGTGTAAGCTTTGGAGTCAGAGGTGCTGAGTTCGAATCCCAGATCTGTCACTGACTAGCTATGTGACCTTGAGCAAGGTCACAGAAACTTCTGTGAGCCCAGTTTCCTTTTCTGTAAAACATGCCTCACACAGCAGGACTAGATTACCTTTATATTTGTAAACCTAATAATAATTTCTAGGCCTGACCCATCGCCTCTCCTGTGAGCTGTAGGACAGCCAGGTGGCCACCAGATGTATTCTGACACACCCCCTGAAGCCCCAGCACCCCAACTTTACCAGACTCACATGGTTTGTGAACTGGGGAAACTGAAGCACACATCCAGCCAACAGTCATCAACAACTTGAGGCTGGAAGGGTAAACACTTGGGTTCCCTTGGCCTGTCTTGGGACAAGCACTTTGAGCTCAAGCAGCCTCAGGCCTTTTGCCTCTAGTGAACATCCGCGAGATGAGGGCAGAACCATAGAAATTTGGGTAGCCAGGAGGCAAGGAGTTAAAATTTCCCACTCACCACTAGATAGTATGTTCATAGGATTTAGGTCATTTGGTCCTAGACCCTCATTTTCCAATAGGACTAGGATTTGTACCCCCGTCCTCAGACCCCAGATCCGTCGCTCACCTACTATAGTAGCCAGTCTATCCTTGCTGGACCCAGCCTCTGTTTGACCCCGAAGTGCCACACCCCAGCAATGGCAGCACTTCAGACCTGGGATGAAGCCTCAGACTTGGTTTGCCAAGGGGAGGGAGATGGGGAGAGCAGCTGAACTGAGCCTGGCATTGTCCTGGGTGTGTGCGCAGTGGGGAAGAGGGGAGGGGGAAGGCTCTCTGCCCACCCTCAGGAGCAGATTATCAGTAAGGATGAAAGTCTGAGATTTGGGAGGGGATCCTGGGCTCTTCATTCCCCCCCCCTTATTCCTCTCCGTTCCTAGGATTATGGGGTGCTGGGAGCCTAGCCCAGGAGGCACCTGACCCTAACCCCCCCCCTCCCTGGGGAATCAAGGTGGGGGGATGGGTGTGAGCTCAGAACCCCGAACGCCCAGACAGGCTCCCGGTGCCCACCCCTCCAACCCTGGCCCCATCCCTGGCCCCTGGCACAGATTTCACCACTCACCCTGCTCTCTCCTCCTCTTCTCTCTTTCGATAACCCCTTGTCCCACTAACGCTGCCTCACCCCAGATCACATCCAGAGTTACAGCCACACAGACCCAGGCCTAGACAGACCCATTCACAGTCACACACATGCAGGCACGGACTCAGCCAGAGTCTGGCAGACCAGCAGTTAGAGACGATTCCATCCTCTTCAACAAGCATGTATTAATTAAACACCTACCAGGTGCCAGGCACTGCTGGGTCTGGAAATACGAAGACAAAAGAAAGCAAAACAGTCCCTCTACTCAAGAGCCTCAAGTGGAACCAGGCCATAGATAGATAAATAAATACGGAAAAGTAAATAAGTCAATACAAGATAATTCGAGACATTGCAGGCAAGATCCTTGGCAGGATCGTTCATTCTTTATGTTTGCATCTCCCTCCCTAGCAACCGGCTTGGCATACAGTAGGCAATTAATAGATGCTTGTGGATTGGTGTATTGAAAGGAGAAAGTGATGAAGAATCAGGAAAATCAGCAGGTGGGAGCTGAGTCTTGAAAAAGGAAAAGTACTTTAAGAGAAGGGAGAGAACATTCCAGAAGAGCCTGTGCAAGGTTCTGGAGACAGTAAAAGATGTGTGAAGTTTGGGGGACAGCTCATTTATCTGGGTATAAACAGGACTAATGTGCAATGTGTGTGGAAAAGGAGGTTGGACACCTATTGTGACTTATTCTAGAGGTAACATGGAGCTGCCGAAGATTCTGGAGAGACAGAGAAACAGGCCAGACCCTGAGGAATTCCTTTAGGAATTTCAATTTGGAAACTGTAGGGAATGATCACAACTTTCTCCCTGCTCCTGCTTTCTCCATCGGCCCATGGCAGAAGAAGCCTGCCTGAGAGGAGGGAAAGGAAAGGGGGTAGGGGAGACCAGGGATGTGCTCTCAGCCTCCACAGCTGGGAGCAGGAGATTAGAGCCCTAGACCCCTCCAGAGTCTCCTGCCCTAGACCAAGTGAAAGGTGATGAAGGTGTGTCCTTCCATCTGGCTGGCCTGTCCAATCACACTACTATCTCAGAAGCTCACTCAGCTTGTATTACTGACCTTGGGGATCCAGAAGGGAATAGGCAGGACCCCTGCCCAGGCCCAGCTTTAGGGAACTCCTGATATCTTGATGGAGTGTCAGGTGCTGCCCTGGCTTGGGCTGTATCTTATGAGTCTGATTCATTGGGGGTGAGGGTTTGGGGGTGTCAGAGAGGACAGTGTGTGTTAGGGGCTACAGATTAAATCCATTTCTCTCTGAGGTCTAGAGGAGCCATCCATCTGTTTCTCTTGAAAGTACAAGAAGCCTAAAGGCAAGTGTGTTTTAGGAAGACACAGAGCTGCTCCCTCCAGGTTCAGAGAGTTGGGGGGGGGGGTTGGAGTGGTAGCGCTTCGAATAGTTTTGTTTTCTGAATAGTGTTGAAGGCCCTCTGGGTTGGGAAAGGAGAAAGGAGCGGACCTGAATGTCTATCCTTACAAACACACATACACACACAAGTTGCAGGGGCAGGGGATTGGCTCACATGGCGCCAAATCCTTAGGGTCTCCTTTCTGCCTCCCCTTCCCCACTCCCTTCAGTCTCAGGCCACAGAGTAAATGTGGGCAGGTGGAAGCTGGGAGCCTGCGGAGGTCCTGGGCCCTTCTTATTCACCTCTGACTCCTGGGGGACATTCCAAGGTGGGAAGAGGCAGGTGCCCCAACACAGCCTCTTACCCCCGTCCTGAACCAGGCCCAGAGAGGTCCAGTCCAGGAGATCGGGCCCCGAAGATGCATGTCCCCAGTTTGGGGGTGCTGCCTCCACCCTCACCTTTTAGAGAAATCCTGTTTCCAAGCGATTCCTTTTCATAGTTTTATGTAAATGTATGCAAATATATGCAGATTAACATAGTATTTCTACAATAGAGGACCTCAGGGAGTCCTGGGTTTCTGGGGCTTCCCTGGTGCCCCTAATGTTCAGGGGGAGGGGTCTGGGCCTCTAATCTCCTGCTCCCAGCTGTGGAGGCTGAGAGTACATCCCTGGTCGCCCCCACCCCCTTTCCTTCCCCTCCTCCCAGGCAGGCTTCTTCTGCCATGGGCCGAGGGAGAAAGCAGGAGCAGGGAGAAAGTTGTGATGTGGCTGGCCCGGGGCTCCCTCCCCTCTCCTCCGAGGGAGGGGGGGCGGGCTGACCTCACCCAGGGAGGAATGCGCAGGAGGAGGCTGCCAGGGGGTGGTGGCTGCTCTGGGGCCTCCGGGGAAAGGCTGTCACGTCAGGCTCCCCCACCAGCCCTGAGAGCCCACACTGAATGGGGCGGGGCTGCTCTTTCTCAGGGGAGGAGAGAGCCAAGAGGCCCCTCGGGGACAGCTCCCCCCACCCCCACAGCCTTGTGACCTCCTAACCTGCTGCCACTATCCTATCACCACGGAGACCTAGACTGGAGGCCCAAGCAGGCCCAGGGATGGGCAGGGGAGGGGGAAACCTGGGCTGGGCTGTCCCCACTCCCCCTCCTCCTTCCTCCATCTGAAAGGTCTCTGAAGGGCCTGTCACCTTTGCCCAGCTCTGCACCCAGTGTGTATTAGTGCTAGGGGAAGGAGGAGCCATTCTAGGCCAAGAAGGAACAGTGGTCTTGAGATCAGGGAGCCTTGTGGGTGCTCCGAAACCTTCCAAGGCTGCTTCCAAGCAGTTGGTGAGGAAGAAAGCTTTCGGTAATGGACCTGGAGAATGTCCATCTACCCTGCAACCTCTATCAGTAACCCTACTCCTAACTAACCCTCTCTGTCTCCCTCCAACCTTAAACTCCCCAGCCCCCATTCTCCCGAATCCTAGAACTATCTTCCCCATCCCCCAGGCCCAGTGCCCATGGCCACCTCTCTTCTTCATTCCCATATAGTCAGGGAGGGGTGTGTTGTGAGTCCCTGACCTTAATGGCTAAAGCAGGTGTGGGCAGGAGCTGTGAGTGAATTCCTACGGGGGAGTGGGGGGAGGAAGGGCACAGGCACAGGCCAACACTCAGCCCAGCTTCCCCCATCAGGCCAAGCACGGATTGTAGGGGTGGACAATGACAATTTTGCCTTGTGCCCAGTTTGGGCACTGGGGAGCAAAACAGGGATCCTCGAAAAATCTGCTTCCCAAATGAGGGTCCTTCCAGGCCATGGTGCCCAAGGACCAGGCTCAGGGCCCAAGAGCAGCTGGCTCCCTTTTTGCAGAAAGTAATCTAAAGGCCCAAGGCTGTCAAACCCAGCCTGAGAAGGGACAAGCTGGAAAAAGAAACCAGGGGTCCCAGCTTTCATGGTGCTGTCATATCCTATCTCGGATTATTGGAGGGCTGAGAAATCTCTAGACATATAATAGTCCCAGGAAGGGGCATTAATCTAATGCCCTAAGAGAACGGGGTCGGGGCTCTTCTCCCCTTTCTCTGCTGAGGGCATAGGATGGCATGCTCCAGGGTTTTTCTCCATGGGCTCTCCAGCTTGTGGAAGACCCAGAGAGAGCATAGCAAGAAAGAGCCAGACACTATTTTCTCCTTCTGGACTCCCCCAAACTCTTCGTATCCCCTTCGGTCTTTTGCCCTGCCAATCCTTTTGGCTGATGGCCCTTTTCCAGGAGTAGCCTTGGCTTTGGCTGTGACTAGCAGTTATAGGAGAAACAATTCAAGAGATACATTGTATCCATAGGCAGCTTCAGAGATGGGTGGGGGAAGATGGTTCATTTACCAAGTCAGTGTCCCTGAAGGGGCTAGAGAGGATTGGGATGGGGAGCTCAAGGACCCTGGCCTTCGAAACCTCTGAGAAGGGTGGAGGGGAAGAAATATAGGACCCCTGGGGCTCACCACACCCATTCCTAGGAAAGGCTGGGGTGAGGGGAAGGGATGGGAGTTTAGCATCATCTCCACTCTACTAGCTGGTAGGCGGGGAGTAGGCTCCATCTACAGGTACATAGATAGGAGGATCTAGGTAGAACAGTGAAGAAAGTGTTAGAATCCAGACTCAGACTGAATGACCTTGGGTAAATCACTTCCCTTCTCAATTTTTTCATCTGTAAAATAGGTAATAATAATAATGCCACCTACCTCTCAGGGTCATTATGAGGATAAAATGAGGTTCTGTAGGTAATTTGTAAATCATAAACAATCCAGTCCATTATGGGCTCCTTGAAAACAGGGCCTTTCTTCATATCCCAGCACATAGAATTTGATAAAAGACAAGCTCTGTGTGGACTCATTCATTTGACTTACTGTCACTTTGGTAACCTCTCTAAACCTCTGCTTCTTCAACAATAAAATGGGTATAATAAGACTTGAACTTCCTATCTCAGAGGCAGCACTTGATCTTGGCCAAAAGGTTGAGAACTTATATTTCTTCTGTCCACACAGGGAGCTCCCAGCATAGTGGGGTAGATAAGATGTGTGTGTTTGTGAATGTGCACGTGAACATATTTGTATATGTCTTCGTGTGTATAAAGATCAATGAATCTATGGGAGTTGGAGGAGTGGCAGGGAATAGGCCTTAACCTCAGTGTATAGATGGATGCAGGGCTGAATGTCAGCTGGGCCAGGTTGTACAGTGGCCTGGGGACTTCACTTCAGGTTTGGGCTAGAAAGTCTTTCCTCCACTTCCTTCCTCCTCCCCTCCTGGAAACGTCCCCCCCCCCCCCTCGTTTCTAAGAAAATCTGCAGCCCTGCTAATCTAGACTGGCCTAACTTGGCCCAGCCTTGGGGGGGCAGGGTGGAGACCTCCATCCAGAGACATCGCCTAAAGAGGCCTCATCTCACAAGATTACAGGATTACAGCTTTAAAACTGGAAAGACTCCTAGAGACCATTTAGTCCAGCTACCTCGATTTATGGGGAGGGGGAGGAGCGACTTACTCAAGATCACCTACCCCCAACTTAAAATCCTTCCTATCAAGCTCCTCACTCCAACAGACTAATCAGACCCAGGCTGGTTTGGGGGTCCTATTTGAGAGGCAAAGCCTGAGGGTGGGGGCCCAGGGCAGGGTGGGATCAGGGCCTTAGTGACACATCCTGTCTCCCTGGATAGGGGAATCAGACACAAGATCTCATGTCCCCGGGATCCTGTGCTAGCAAGTAGGGGAAGGTAGGGAGTCAGAGTAACCAGAGCCTAACCCCAGCTCAGATCCTGCTCCCCTGGGGCCTGGCCCACAACTGGTGCTGCTGCCCATGGGACCTGAGGCACGGGCCAGGAACCTGAATGAGGAGGGGTGGATGGACAAGCACTTGCTGATCTTGGCAGCCTATGCTGGAAAATTGGAAACAGCCAAAGAATTCTGTTTGCCTGGGGCTGGGCAGAGCCAGCAGCTGCAGGACAGCTGACAGGAGGGAGAAGCAGAGGCACCATTGCTGCAGTGGTCTACCCCCTCCCCACCTGGCACATGGGACTTGAGGGGACCTCCCTTCAGTGGCTCCCCCAACCCAAATCTGATTCAATCAGTTCAGCAAGGTGCATTAAGTACTTACTAGGGATATAAATAAAAAATTGTTTAAAAAAAACTGCCTGCCTTCAAGGAGTTTAAATTTTAGTGTGGTTGAGAACACATAAACTGATAAGGAAATATAAGATAATTCAAGGAAGGGGAGGTACTAACACCTCTGGGGAGAGTTCAAGTGTCATCGGAGTTGGGCCTTGAAGTAAGCCAAGCATTCTAAGAGGGAAAAGGGAAAGAGGGAAGCATATCCTGGATAGAAGTGTCAAAAAGGCCACTGGCAGCTTCCCACAATGTTCCCAAATGGGGCTGAATAAGATTAAACACCCCCCACCCCCCCATCCCCCGCCCCGCTTTCTATATGCATCTGACACCATTGTTCTAGACGTAGGGAACAGTTTGTACAAAGGTTTGGTGGCGGGAGATAAGATATTGAGTTCTGGGGGGAAAGCCGGTCCTCCAGTTTGGCTGGGATATGAAGAAGAATAAAATGCAATGTCTGGAAAGTTAAGTGGGAGCCAGACTATAAAGGAGTTTAAATTAGGCTGATTTGCATTTTATTCTATGGGCAATAAGGCAGGGGAGTGACATGGTCAGTCCTCTGCTGACATGAGGCAGCTGTGTGGAGGATGGATTGGAGAGGGGAGGAGACTAGAAACAGAGAAATCAGTTAGGAGGTTAGTCACCACAATAATCTAGGCAAGAGGTGAAAGGGGTCTGACCTTGGGTGGTGCTCAGGGAGAGATGAAAGAGCTGCTGGGCAGGTGGGATTAGAGAGGCCTTGACAATTGACTGCATATGGACATGGACCAGAGGACTGGTTCAAAGAAGAGAGGTGGGTTTGGGGCAGACCTGGATGATCAGAAGAATGGTTAGTGGTCTTGACTGACATAAGGGAGTGCAGAAGAGAGGTAGGTTCGGTGGGGGAGTTCTCTTTAGGATATGTTGAGTTTGAGTTGTCTATGAAACATCCAGATGGAGATGTTCAGCAGGCAGAAGGTGATGGGGAGGTCATCTGAGCTCAGGGAAGGACAGTTTAGGCTGATTTGGGTGTCATCAGAGTAGAGGTCATAACTGAAGTCATGAGAGATGAGAAGAGACCCCCATGGACCCACACCAAGAGCTGGAGTACGAACCAGAAAAGGCTGAGTACACATATGTACAGGCACATGTTATGGTGCCAGTTTGGCCTACATTTTGGGGTCCTAGGAACTCTCTGTTCCCAGTGGCTGAACTCGTCTCCCTGGGGTGCTCCCTGGGAGCTCATCTTCAGCTCCTCTGTCTCAGGACCAGTGCATGGATCCTGGAAAGGCCACTTATCATCCTCCCACCCTTCTCCCTGTTCCATTCTTCTGACTCTTCTTTCCAGGAAAACTGGCTCCTAAGACCACGAGATATTCCTTCTCCTGTGTCCCTGTGGAATTACTAGGCATCCCTCTTGCCAGGGCCGGCTACTCATCTCCAAGAGGCCAAACCTTGCCTCTTTCCTGCCCTGAAAGAAAAGTCCCCTAGCCACAGTTCTCCCCAGCACCCCCTCCCAACCCAGGCTTTCCTCCTTCCCTTCAGACCCCACTGGACAGGAACTGAAAAGATCATTGAGTTCAAGAAGAGGGAAGGTTGTGGTTGGATGATGTGTATGCAGACAGACACACTGATGGACGTGACCACGCACATGTGTACTCCCTCCTTCTCCATGGAACCTTCCCTGATTTCTCCACCAGAGTGATCTCTGCCACCTCTGATAGGATAGCGCCTCGTATTAATGCCGGCACACACACACACACACACACACACACACACACACACACACACACACACACACATACACACACACAGTCTAAATTGTATTGTACTGTACTGGTCTGGGAATTCAGGTTTGACTTTTGTTTCCCCAACAATGGCCAGTTTAGGGTTCTCCTCTTCCTGCTGCTGCTGCTGCAGCTACCACTACTGCTATTACTACTGTTACAACTGCTCCCATTACTACTGCTGCTAAATACTGCCAGAGGCTAAACACCAGAAAATGATTATTTTTTCTGGCCACAGGAAACTCATGAAGAGTTACTTCTAACTAAGGTGTAAAAGACTGATGATGAAAGAACTAAGACTGTCATAACCATAGATACTTAGATATTATTGGATATATGAGATATCATATCTAATATATGTCTGGTTCAAATCCCAGCTCTGATATTTACCTACCAATGCTGAGTGCTGAGTCAGGAAGACCTGAGTTCAATTCCAGTCTCAGACATTTACCAGCTGGTTGATCGGGAACAAGCCACTCAACCTGTTTGCCTCAGTTTCCTCATTTGTAAAATGGAGAATCATACTAGCAGCCACCTGTCAGGGCTATTGTGAGGATAAGATGAGATAATAGTTCCAAAAGGCTTAGCACAGTGTCTGGCACATAGTAAGGGCTATATTTTTGTTGTTTGGTCTTTTCGTTTCAATCACATCTGACTCTTCCTGATCCCATTTGAGGTTTTCATGGCAAAGATACTGGGGTGATTTGCCATTAATTTCTCCAGCTCATTTTACCAGTGAGGAAACTGAGGTAAACAGGGTTAAGTGACTTGCTCAGGGTCACATAGCTAGTTAGTGTCTGAGGCAGGATCTGAACTCAAGATTCCAGAGCCGAATTTCTGATTCCAGACCCGATGCTCTACCCACTGCACTGAGGTGCCCAAGTGCTACATAAATATTGGCTATTATCATCTCACCTCTCTGGGCCTCACTTTCCTATCTGCAAAATGAGAGTGTTGGCACCAGATGGTGCTTAAGGCACCTTTCAGCACCAAATCTATTCTCCTGTCTATGACCATAAGATTCCAGTTGGATTCTGTGCGAAGCACCATTAGTGGAGGGAGCTCTTTACAACAGCCCGGAGTGTTCAAGTATTAGTTCCAGTTTGTAGATGAGGAAAATGAGGCTCAGAGAAGGGAATGACTTTTCTGGTGCTTACTTGATGTTGGATGCATGACTCCATATCCCCCCAACATACCTGAACACACATTACTCACATTCACAAACATACATACACACATTCAGGTTAACCACCTTCAACAAGCACCCCTCCCTCCTCACCCAGTGCCCAGGGTGCGGCTAGTTTGGGGGGGAGGGGATGGAAGGGATGGTGGGTGGCCTGGGGGTGTTGAGTGAAGTCAGAATCCTGATGTGAGTTGTGTGTGTGTGTGTGTGTGTGTATTAGGGGCAGGGAGGAGTCCATGGGAAGCCTTGATTCTGGCTTCCTCAATTCCTCATGGGGGGGATCTAGAGCCTTCATTACCCATGCTCTGAATGATGCTGTCAGCACTCACCTCACCTCCCCTGAGGCACAGAGATACCTGCCCAGGCCTGTGTGTGCATGAGCATGTGGCCAGTGCTACAGGCCTATCTGCCCTCTCCTTCCTGGGGAGAGTCTTAGGAGTTTGCTTAGGAACGCAGACCAATTCACATGCACAAGGTCCCCCTGGGGAACTGGCCACTTCTGGAGGGTCACCGAGGGCACATGTGCAAGTGGGTCAGCAGTCTCTCCAAGGTTTTAGGCTAGGCTGGAAGGAGAAGGCGGAGGAAGGCCAGTGGGTGGTAGGAGAAGGAATCAACCTCGTGGTTTGCTTTTGGGACACAGGCAACAGTGTGCTGGAGCCAGCTCTGACCGGCTCCTGAGGTCCATTATGAAATTTTCAGGGGGAGCATTTATAAAGTCACAAATCAGCAAACTCTCCAAATCAAGGCTCAATTTATTGTTTTGTTGATTGCCTAGTCATAGGAAAGTGATGGGGAAAATGTTAATTAAAGCCTATTAAACTGAAAAGTTTAAGATACTAGCTGTGTGACCCTGGAGAAGTCACTTAAACCTGTTTGCCTCAGTTTCCTCATTTGTAAAATGAGTTGGAATAGGCAATGGCAAGTCACTCCAGGATCTTTTGCCAAGAAAGTCCCAATGGGATCACGAAGAGTTGGACTCCATTAAAATGACTGAACAAC